>NC_091462.1:118242750-118283316 GCF_027789765.1 Dendropsophus ebraccatus
TTCTGTTTTTATATAACTGTGACTCAGCCATACTTTATCTGGACCAGCACCTATACACACTGGCCTCTCTCCTCCAGTATAAGGAGGGTCACCACCAGGCTCTCCCCCAGTATAAGGAGGGTCACCACCAGGCTCTCCCCCAGTATAAGGAGGGTCACCACCAGGCTCTCCCCCAGTATAAGGAGGGTCACCACCAGGCTCTCTCCCCCACTATAAGGAGGGTCACCACCAGGCTCTCTCTCCCACTATAAGGAGGGTCACCACCAGGCTCTCTCTCCCAGTATAAGGAGGGTCAACACCAGGCTCTCCCCCAGTATGAGGAGGTTCACCCCAGGCTCTCCCCCAGTATATAAGGAGGGTCACCATCAGGCTCTCTCCCAGTATAAGGAGGGTCACCACCAGGCTCTCCCCCAGTATAAGGAGGGTCACCACCAGGCTCTCTCCCCCAGTATAAGGAGGGTCACCACCAGGCTCTCCCACAATATGAGGAGGGTCACCACCAGTCTCCTCAGTATAAGCTCTCTCTCTCCCCCAGTATAAGGAGGGTCACCACCAGGCTCTCTTCCCTATAAGGAGGAGTCTCTTATAAAGGAGGGTCACCACCAGGCTCTCTCCCCCAGTATAAGGAGGGTCACCACCAGGCTCTCTCCCCCAGTATAAGGAGGGTCACCACCAGGCTCTCTCCCCCAGTATAAGGAGGGTCACCACCAGGCTCTCTCCCCCAGTATAAGGAGGGTCACCACCAGGCTCTCTCCCCAGTATAAGGAGGGTCACCACCAGGCTCTCTCCCAGTATAAGGAGGGTCACCACCAGGCTCTCCCACAATATGAGGAGGGTCACCACCAGGCTCTCTCCCAGTATACGGAGGGTCACCACCAGGCTCTCCCCCAGTATAAGGAGGGTCACCACCAGGCTCTCTCCCCCACTATAAGGAGGGTCACCACTAGGCTCTCTCCCCCAGTATAAGGAGGGTCACCACCAGGCTCTCCCCCAGTATAAGGAGGGACACCACCAGGCTCTCCCCCAGTATGAGGAGGGTCACCACCAGGCTCTCTCCCAGTATAAGGAGGGTCACCACCAGGCTCTCCCCCAGTATAAGGAGGGTCACCACCAGGCTCTCCCCCAGTATAAGGAGGGTCACCACCAGGCTTTCCCCCAGTATAAGGAGGGTCACCACCAGGCTCTCTCCCCCAGTATGAGGAGGGTCACCACCAGGCTCTCTCCCCCAGTATGAGGAGGGTCACCACCAGGCTCTTCCCCAGTATGAGGAGGGTTACCACCAGGCTCTCTCCCCCAGTATGAGGAGGGTCACCACCAGGCTCTTCCCCAGTATGAGGAGGGTCACCACCAGGCTCTCTCCCCCAATTATAAGGAGGGTCACCACCAGGCTCTCCCCCAGTATAAGGAGGGTTACCACCAGGCTCTCCCCCAGTATAAGGAGGGTCACCACCAGGCTCTCCCCCAATATAGGAGGGTTACCACCAGGCTCTCTCCCCAAGTATAGGAGGGTCACCACCAGGCTTTCCCCGTCACAGGCTTTAAGGAGGGTCACCACCAGGCTCTCTCCCCAATATAAGGAGGGTCACCACCAGGCTCTCTTCCCCAGTATGAGGAGGGTCACCACCAGGCTCTCCCCCAGTATAAGAGGGTCACCACCAGGCTCTCCCCCAGTATAAGAAGGGTCACCACCATTGGCCCCCGCCCATAATTTTTAAAGTGTGTGCAGTAGGCTAGGCCCTTCTTTGTGTTTAATGTAGGGTGTATGGGTGTAATGAGGGGTGTACTGTATGTGGTTCCCTGTTTCTTGTGGATATCTGGCAGCCCTTGCACTTGGTACATTGTATTAATGAGTCTGTCCTTCAGAATATTACTAGGCGGCTCTTACCATCTCACACACACAGTAGCAGCTACTGGTGGGTGTAGTGTGAGTTCCCCCTCACCTACAGGATCTATGACTGTCAGGTGTAGGAGGAGTTTTTTCTTCTTTTCATATTTGGTTTGTCTCTGAATAAACGTACAGGACAGAGTTTCGTAACATTTTTTCAACTTTAAATCGACCTTTTAGGTTGTAGTACTGTTGTAGTACTCAAGGGGTTATTGTTTATTTGTGTGTCACATGGATCTGTATACCAATGAGAGTTTTTTTTCTTCTCACCTATCATCTCTCTCTTTACTTTTCTCATACACACTCCTTACCCACTCACAGCACACCTTACATGCGCTGTAGGAATGAAGTCACTTGGGTAGAGGAAGTGAAGGGTCTTTTGCCTTTAGACTCTGTAGAGGAAGGACACAACCAGAATGCTCTCTACAGCGGTCCAGTTGGGCCCTGGCTCCCGCCAGGTCCCCAGTCTCAGTTGTAGTCTAGATGCAGAACACATATACCTAGACAATGTTTCTTCTCAAGTAACTCCACTCAACACTATGCAGTGTTAACCTTCACTAGAGAGGACAAGTCAGGGATCATTCTAACCGAAGCCGTGGACAAGGAGACACACAGTGTAGGACAGTATCCATCACAAGTAAAGAAACTGATCCGGATAGAGCAAAGTTGCTAGAAGCCTATGAACTTTTCCTCTCAGCGCAGGTGTAAGCAGGGAACTCTCAGAATTCCACTCATCCCAGGTAACAAGGTCTGGGGCAGAGGCGTAGTCAGGGGTAGCTGCCCCGTTTGCAGAGACCGTGGGGGGGGGGGGCAGCACAGATAGCAGGATGGCAGTAGATGAGGCAGCCTGGAAGCATTTTTTGTTTATCAGCAGAGGTACTTTCCTTACTGTACTGTCCCCTGGCTGCTGTTTGGCTATAATTTGCAAAATTGCAGCGTTTTTACAGCGATTTTGCTCAAATCAGGGCCAAACAGCAGCCAGGAGACAGGACAGTAAAGTTACTGTAGATGGTGAAGGACCTTGACATGTGACTATGATGTCACCACAAGTCCTGTACACTCCTGTACTACAGGTCCTGTGCACTATGGTGGAGGAAGAAACAAGATACAGGTTTGTGGAAAGGGGAGGATAATCAGGGGTGCCCAGTCTGGGGAGGATAATCAGCAGTGCCCAGTCTGGGGAGGGAGATGAAGAGTGCCCAGTCTGGGGAAGAAGGTGAAGGGCGCTCAGTATGGAGCGGGTATGGGGCAGGGGGGTACAGGGTGACACCAGTCTGGGATGAGGAGGGGGGGGAGACACACAAGTGAGTCTCCAGTGTCTACTTAGGGTTCTGGTTGTACATTATTCCATACTTAACCCCTTAATAACTGCCCTCTATCCATATATATATATATATATATATATATATATATATATATATATAACTTTACCTTCTACTTGCAGGGGTAAGGAACCTCGGCTCTCTAGCTGTTGTAGAACTACAACTCCCATCATGCCTAGACAGCCAAAGCTTTAGCTGGAGAGCCCCTGTATCTGTATATACAGTGACAATGATTCAAGAGTAATTTTTCTAAATTATTTCTATTTTAAATTTGGTGAGGGAATACCTTACTGAAGTATTACTGCTGCTGAGCGTACCTGTGCATTAGGAGACGGCACCATAGAATCACATTACACTGGGTGTCACACTGGAGATAGATCAGGAAGCTTCACCTCCAAATTCACAGGTACAGACAGCAGGGAGCGCAGACAATGGCCCCTCCACAGGTACAGACAGCAGGGAGCGGAGACAACGGCGCCTCCACAGGTACAGACAGCAGGGAGCGGATACAACAGCGCCTCCTCATGGTACAGACAGCAGGGAGCGGAGACTACGGCACCTCCTCAGGTACAGACGCAGGGGAGCGGAGACAACGGCGCCTCCTCAGGTACAGACAGCAGGGAGCGGAGAAAGTGGCCCCATCCACAGGTACAGACAGCGGGGAGCAGAGACAAACGGCGCCTCCTCAGGTACAGACAGCAGGTGAGCGGAGAAAATGGCTCCTCCACAGGTACAGACAGCAGTGAGCGGAGCCAATGGCCCCCTCCACAGGTACAGACAGCGGGGGAACGGAGACAATGGCCCCTCCACAGGTACAGACAGCAGGGAGCAGAGACAATGTCCCCTCCACAGGTACAAGACAGCAGGGAGCGGAGACAATGGCCCTTTCACAGGTACAGACAGCAGGGAGCGGAGGCAATGGCCCTCCACAGGTACAGACAGCAGGGAGCAGAGAAAATGGCCCCTCCACAGGTACAGACAGTGGGGAGCGGAGACAATGGCCCTTCACAGGTACAGACAGCAGGGAGCAGAGAAAATGTCCTTCCACAGGTACAGACCAGTGGGAGCGGAGACAACGGCGCCTCCTCAGGTACAGACAGCAGGGAGCGGAGACAATGGCCCCTCCACAGATACAGACAGCAGGGAGCGGAGACAATGGCCCTCCACAGTACAGACAGCAGGGAGCGGAGACAATGGCCCTCCACAGGTACAGACAGCAGGGAGCGGAGACAACGGCCCCTCCACAGGTACAGACAGCCAGGGAGCGGATAAAATGACTCCTCCACAGGTACAGACAGCAGTGAGCGGAGCCAATGGCCCCTCCACAGGTACAGACAGCAGGGAGCGGAGGCAATGGCCCCTCCACAGGTACAGACAGCAGGGAGCAGAGACAATAGTCCCTCCACAGGTACAGACAGCAGGGAGCGGAGACAATGGCCCCTTCACAGGTACAGACAGCAGGGAGCGGAGACAATGCAGCCTCCACAGGTACAGACAGCAGGGAGCAGAGAAAATGGCCCCTTCACAGGTACAGACAGTGGGGAGCGGAGACAATGGCCGCTCCACAGGTACAGACAGCAGGGAGCGGAGACAATGGCCCCTCCACAGATACAGACAGCAGGGAGCGGAGACAATGGCCCCTCAACAGACAGACAGCAGGGAGCAGAGACAACGGCACCTCCACAGGTACAGACAGCAGGGAGCAGAGAAAATGGCCCCTCCACAGGTACAGACAGCGGGGAGCGGAGACAATGGCCCCTCCACAGGTACAGACAGCAGGGAGCAGAGAAAATGGCCCCTCCACAGGTACAGACAGCAGGGAACGGAGACAATGGCCCCTCCACAGGTACAGACAGCAGGGAGCAGAGACAATGGCCCCTCCACAGGTACAGACAGCAGGGAGCAGAGACAATGGCCCCTCCACAGGTACAGACAGCAGGGAGCGGAGACAATGGCCTTTCCACAGGTACAGACAGCAGGGAGCGGAGACAATGGCCCCTCCACAGGTACAGACAGCAAGGAGCTGAAATAATGGCCCCTCCACACGTACAGACAGCAGGTTTTCAATGCTGCTCCACACCCTGCTGCTCCACCGACAACTGGGAAAACTGGGAGTTTTCCATGATTGTATCCATTTCTTTCCAGCATTCTGAGAGAAATGTCAAGGAGTCAGTTCCAGTCTATCCAGGAATTGAAATTGTCTGGCTTCACCCTTTAGGCACTTCAGGACTTTCTCCTTCCCTATGTGCAAGACAGCAGTGGTGCATGACCTGACGTGAGGAGGTTATGAGGTCACACCAGTTCAGTTCCCGCTGCTGTGCAGCCTGTCTGCAGTCTCCTTCTCTTGTTCCTGCCCATCCGCCTGCTTAGATTACTAACCTCCCCGGCCTGCATAAATTCTACTTGAATCTTTACCCCGTTTGCAGGAGAACCTAGTTACACCTCTGATCTAGGGCTTGTGTCACCCTCTTGGACGGGTCCCCCAACACTAGTGGGCAATAGGTGGCGCAAAGACCAAAGAGTCAAAACGCAGGCACTCTCTCTCTCTCCTCAAATATTCTTCTATTTCTACCTCCGAAGTTTCGGCAGAGCACAGTACTACTTGGGTTGAGACTCTCTCGACATCCTCCTCTCTACTCCTCTGATCTTCTCTTCTACTTCTCATTACACAACTCAGTCAGCACGACTGTATCACTCTCTCTACTCTCAGTACAGATCTGGATCCTAAAGTTTTGAGTAACTTATCAAGTGTAAAGTATTGTACCAAGGCAAAGCTGTATTATGTGATGCCACCTCACATACCTTCCGAGTAAGCCAGATTATATTTATGCTGAAGAGACTCTGTGATTCTTTGTCAAGCACCAACACAGTACACACACCTTCCTTGGGTCATCTCTTTCTGTGAGTGGCAGTGCCAATAGTCCGGGTGGGTCACTACTCCACTGCGGACCACCGTAATAAGTACCGAAGGGACCCCGCAAGAGCCTGGCAGGTCCCTGACCACAGGGAAACAAGGTATAGCCGGCCCATTAAAATAAAAGCAGGTATGCCACAACACCTGTGTGCCCAATCAGCACTTGGGTCACGACAGATTACCATTACTGGGCACAGCTATATCTTGGCCAACCACCATAGAACTGGTTTCACGATTAACCATCTGGCAAGTGACCGGTCGCACCTCTTCACGGGGGGGGGGGGGGGGGGGGGGGGGGGGGGGGGGGTCACCACAGCAGCAGTGGTGCACACTGGAGACCACCACCTTCTTACCTTCTTTATTGCATCTCAGTAATATTCAAAGGGGAAGCTTTCTGTTACAATTTTGCCTTATAGACATTGACGTAGCTAATATGAAGACAGGGAAGGCGACTGCTATGGGGCCCCTGCAGGAAGGCGGCCCGAGGAAGCCTGCACTGCCTTCATGGTAGGTACTGACACTGACATCCAACCACTGTACTCCCAGGGGTCCAGAGAGGAAGAGGGATCCGCCACAGCACTGTTCAGCCCCCTCTCTGTAGTGTCGGGTGAGCGGGCTGAACATCAAAAGGAGAGGAACAGAGGAGCAGGACCTGCCAGGTACAGAAGGAGAGGGATGAAGGACCTTATGGTCACATGACCCAAAGGTCCAGAATACTTCTATGTGAAGATCAGCCCGGATTACAGGAGGAGGAGGGGGGAAGCCTGGGAGCTGTAAGTGTTGTGTATGTGTGTCAGTGAGTGTATATATGTATCCAGGGCCGGGACAAGAAGTTTTGGTGCCCTAGGCAGAGAAGGCAAATGCCCCCCCCCCCCCGATCCCAGTGTTATCAGAATTGGTGCGCCACAGACAGTATAATGCCCTGAAAGTGCCCCCACACTATATTATGAGCCCCAATACACACAGTAGTATTTGCAGTGGGTATCCAGAACCTGTAACCTTGGTGTCTGAACACCTTAATACAACCTGACAGTTCTCCCCCCGATTTTCTGAAAGCAATGTTCCGGTACCGAACAAAACTTCAGAGGGAAATGTGTTTCGAATACCAAGGTGTTACTCTATATACAAGAGCATAGTCACCTATATTACTCTATATACAAGAGCATAGTCACCTATATTACTGTATATACAATAGCAGTCACCTATATTACTGTATATACACTAGCATAGTCACTTATTACTGTATATGCAATAGTAGCACAGTCACCTATATTAGGTGACTATGCTATTGTATATACAGTAATATAGGTGACTATGCTATTGTATATACAGTAATATAGGGGACTATGCTATTGTATCTACAATAATAAGTGACTATGCTATTGTATATACAGTAATATAGGTGACTATGCTATTGTATATACAGTAATAAGTGACTATGCTATTGTATATACAGTAATATAGGTGACTATGCTAGTGTATATACAGTAATATAGGTGACTATGCTAGTGTATATACAGTAATACACGTGACTGCTATTGTATATACCAGGGGTCCTCAACTGGCGGACAGCTAACCAGACCCCTGGTCAGACCTCCTAACCGCCCCGGATCCGGTCCGTCCCGGGGAAGTTAGGAGGTCCCGCTCCCCACCGCACTGCCTCCCGCCCATAGGCGTACTGTCCTTAGATGTCAGTACGCCTGTGGGGCTGGGGGCAGTGTCGGTCCGGCCCCCGGCTGATCAAGCTCTTTGGGGACGTCGCGGGGATTCCCTAGCAGAGCGCGCACCACAGACCTCAGTGTACGCTGCCGGCCTGAACTTCCCGGAAGTACAGGCCGGCGGCGTACACTGAGGTGACTGGTGCGCGCTCTGCTGGGGAATCCCCGGGACATCCCTAGAGAGCGCGTATCAGCCGGGGGCCGGACCAGGAGAGGAGAAGAAGACAGGCGCGGCGGGGAGCGAGGTGATAGGTGAGTTGTGGTTGGTTTGTTTTTTTTGACTGGGGGCCATCTATAAGGGGAGAGCGCACAGGGGGGGGGCTATATACTACTGGGGGGAGCTCACAGGGGGGCTATATACTACTGGGGGGAGCTCACAGGGGCTATATACTACTGGGGGGAGCTCACAGGGGGCTATATACTACTGGGGGTAGCTCACAGGGGGCTATATACTACAGGGGGAGAGCACAGCGGCTATATACTACAGGGGGAGAGCACGGGGGCTATATACTACTGGCCGGAGCTCACAGAGGGCTATATACACTACAGGGGGGCTACATACTACTGGGGGGAGCTCACAGGGGGCTATATTCTACGGGGGGAGAGCGTACGGGGTGGCTATATACTACAGGGGGAGAGCACAGGGGGCTATATACTACTGGGTTAAGCTCACAGGGGGCTATATACTAAAAGGGGAGAGCACAGAGGGCTATATACTACTGGGGGGAGCTCACAGGGGGCTATATACTACAGGGGGAGAGCACAGGGGGGCTATATACTACCAGGGGGAGCTCACATGGGGGCTATATACTACAGGGGGAGAGCACAGGGGGGCTATATATTACTGGTGGGAGCTCACAGGGGGGCTATATACTACTGGGGGGAGCTCACAGGGGGCTATATACTGCAGGGGGAGAGCACAGGGGGGGCTATATACTACTGGGGGGAGCTCACAGTGGACTATATATTACTGGGGGAGCTCACAGGGGACTACATACTACAAGGGTAGAGCACATGGGGGGCTATATACTACTGGGGGAGAGCTCACAGGGGGGCTATATACTACTGGGGGGAGCTCACAGGGGGGCTATATACTACTGGGGGGAGCTCGCAGGGGGGCTATATACTACTGGGGGACAGCTCACAGGGGGCTATATACTACAGGGGGAGCTCACAGGGGGCTATATACTACAGGGGGTGAGAGCACAGGGGGGCTATATACTACTGGGGGAGAGCGCACAGGGGGGCTATACAATACTGGGGGAGAGCGCACAGGGGGGCTATATACTACAGGGGGAGAGCGCACAGCAGGGCTATATACTACTGGGGGAGCAACAGGGGGACTATACACTACTGGGGGAGCAACAGGGGGGCTATATACTACCAGAGCAGTCACCCCCTTTGTTCCTAATATCAAAGGGCTGATGAGAGAGAAAAAATGCCAGTTTTCCCGCTAATAAGCAGCAATTCTGTATATAAATAGTTGAACATTTGTGAAAAGTAACAAAACACGTTTCCTACTGATGTTCAGCTCGGACCTTCACCTGACAATGGACCCCGGTAAGTGGAGCTTCACTAAAAGTTGTTGAGTACCCCTGGTATATACAGTAACATAGGTGACTATGCTACTGTATATACAGTAACATAGGTGACTATGCTATTGTATATAAAGTGTATATACAATAGCATAGTCACCTATGCTACTGTATATACACTAGCATAGTCACCTATATTACTGTATATACAATAGCAGTCACCTATATTACTGTATATACACTAGCAGTCACCTATATTACTGTATATACAATAGCATAGTCACCTATATTTCTGTATATACAATAGCATAGTCACCTATATTACTGTATATACAATAGCATAGTCACCTATATTTCTGTATATACAATAGCAGTCACCTATATTACTGTATATACAATAGCATAGTCACCTATATTACTGTATATACAATAGCATAGTCACCTATATTACTGTATATACAATAGCATAGTCACCTATATTACTGTATATACAATAGCATAGTCACCTATATTACTGTATATACAATAGCATAGTCACCTATATTACTGTATATACAATAGCATAGTCACCTATATTACTGTATATACAATAGCAGTCACCTATATTACTGTATATACACTAGCATAGTCACCTATATTACTGTATATACAATAGCATAGTCACCTATATTACTGTATATACAATAGCATAGTCACCTATATTACTGTATATACAATAGCATAGTCACCTATATTACTGTATATACAATAGCAGTCACCTATATTACTGTATATACACTAGCATAGTCACCTATATTACTGTATATACAATAGCATAGTCACCTATATTACTGTATATACAATAGCATAGTCACCTATATTACTGTATATACAATAGCATAGTCACCTACGCTTTTCTATTCAAACTGTGAAACATGAACACAAAATGCAGTGTGAACCTGAGCTTATACATACCTTCTAGTAATATACATAGACAAAAAACTACATACTGTATACAGACATGTTTATGTATATACACACAGACACACACATTTATGTATACACACTTATGTATGCGCATACATTTATGCATATACATACACTTTTATGTACAGTATATATACACACACAGGCACACATATATGTATACAGACAGGCAGTATATATACATGTATACAGGCACACACTTATGTATATACACACACACACACAGATACACACATTTATGTACAATATATATATATACACACACACACACACACACACACCAGCTACCTCCCATCTAGGTGTGTGGCGCTTGCACCTTCTTCCCATTCTGGGACTGTCATGGAGGGGTCTGCTGGTGATGAAGACAACAATGCAGATGAGAGGCCCAGGACAGACAGAGCTGCAGATGAGAGGCCCAGGACAGACAGAGCTGCAGATGAGAGGCCCAGGACAGACAGAGCTGCAGATGAGAGGCCCAGGACAGACAGAGCTGCAGACACTTCCTGGTCCCCCTGTGTGCTCTCTGCAGCCGCCATTCTTCACCTCCTCCTCTCCGGCCCGACAGCTGAGCAGCTCCCACAGGCAGGCGGGTGTGCAGCAGGGGATGAGTAATGCTGCACATTCCCCCATGCTGCCATCCTGCACCAGGTCAGACGCCTCCTGGGAGTGGGAGCTCAGCCACAGCAGTGTCCTCAGCAGGAGGCCGCCCCTCCCCCCTCCTATGTACAGCCACAGCAGTGTCCTCAGCAGGAGGCCGCCCCTCCCCCCTCCTATGTACAGCAGCAGCAGTGTCCTCAGCAGGAGGCCGCCCCTCCCCCCTCCTATGTACAGCGGCAGCAGTGTCCTCAGCAGGAGGCCGCCCCTCCCCCCTCCTATGTACAGCAGCAGCAGTGTCCTCAGCAGGAGGCCGCCCCTCCCCCCTCCTATGTACAGCCACAGCAGTGTCCTCAGCAGGAGGCCGCCCCTCCCCCCTCCTATGTACAGCAGCAGCAGTGTCCTCAGCAGGAGGCCGCCCCTCCCCCTCCTATGTACAGCAGCAGCAGTGTCCTCAGCAGGAGGCCGCCCCTCCCCCCTCCTATGTACAGCAGCAGCAGTGTCCTCAGCAGGAGGCCGCCCCTCCCCCCTCCTATGTACAGCAGCAGCAGTGTCCTCAGCAGGAGGCCGCCCCTCCCCCCTCCTATGTACAGCAGCAGCAGTGTCCTCAGCAGGAGGCCGCCCCTCCCCCCTCCTATGTACAGCCACAGCAGTGTCCTCAGCAGGAGGCCGCCCCTCCCCCCTCCTATGTACAGCAGCAGCAGTGTCCTCAGCAGGAGGCCGCCCCTCCCCCCTCCTATGTACAGCAGCAGCAGTGTCCTCAGCAGGAGGCCGCCCCTCCCCCCTCCTATGTACAGCAGCAGCAGTGTCCTCAGCAGGAGGCCGCCCCTCCCCCCTCCTATGTACAGCCACAGCAGTGTCCTCAGCAGGAGGCCGCCCCTCCCCCCTCCTATGTACAGCAGCAGCAGTGTCCTCAGCAGGAGGCCGCCCCTCCCCCCTCCTATGTACAGCCACAGCAGTGTCCTCAGCAGGAGGCCGCCCCTCCCCCCTCCTATGTACAGCAGCAGCAGTGTCCTCAGCAGGAGGCCGCCCCTCCCCCCTCCTATGTACAGCCACAGCAGTGTCCTCAGCAGGAGGCCGCCCCTCCCCCCTCCTATGTACAGCCACAGCAGTGTCCTCAGCAGGAGGCCGCCCCTCCCCCCTCCTATGTACAGCAGCAGCAGCTGAAGACTCACAGGCTGTGAATCTCCCGACATGGGGCTGATGTAATCAGCTCCTGTATACTGCTTCCGGGTTCGGCCTGGTGGCGCCCCCTGCTGTTTGGCGCCCTAGGCCATCGCCTACCCCTGCCTACTCTTTGTCCCGGCCCTGTATGTATCTGTGGGCATATGTATATGTCAGTATATGTATATATGTATCTGTGGGTATATGTATATGTCAGTATGTGTATGTATCTATATGTGTGTGTATATGTCAGTAGTGTCTGTAGCACTGGTGTATATGTGTGTGTTTGTGTATGTCAGTTGTGTCTCAAGTGATTGACAGGTTTGCTCCCAAAGATGTTCTGCAGCAGCTTCTATTAATGTTGGGCTCTAATAAAAGAACCCACCACTAATATCTGCTGCATTTTCTTTTATTTCTGGTTGAGTATTTATTATTACACTGAGATGATTTCCCTGTATACAGTCTACTCATGGTGTATACATCAGCACTAGTGTCATCACATTACAGCGTATATATGTGTGTATGTCAGTGGTGTATCTGTATATATGTTACTGGTGCCTCTGTGTGTATATATGTGTGTATGTCAGTGGTGTATCTGTATATATGTTAATGGTGCCTCTGTGTGTATATATGTGTGTATGTCAGTGGTGTATCTGTATATATGTTAATGGTGCCTCTGTGTGTATATATGTGTGTATGTCAGTGGCGTATCTGTATATATGTTAATGGTGCCTCTGTGTATATATATGTGTGTATGTCAGTGGCGTATCTGTATATATGTTAATGGTGCCTCTGTGTGTATATATGTGTGTATGTCAGTGGCGTATCTGTATATATGTTAATGGTGCCTCTGTGTGTGTATATGTGCGTCATTGTCTGTGTTGGCAGTGGGGGGGGGGGCATACAGGATTCATGGGGCCCTGTACAGTTTTATGCTACAGGGCCCCATGAATCCTAGCTACGCCCCTGACTATAGATATATGTATATATGTTGCGGGGTCTCTTGGGTACTTATCATGGTGGTCCGGAGTGGAATAGTGACCCACCTGGACTATCGGCACGGCCACCCACAGAAAGGGGAGATGACCCAAGGAGAGTGTGAGTACTATGTATAAAGCTTATTGCGTCCCCTGGTTTTTCCCTCATAAAAGATATATATAGTGTGTGTGTGTGTGTGGGGGGGGGGGGGTGGATACTTGTTAACCCCTAGATGACCCTGGACGACATACAGGCATGGAAGTCTGTTACCAGAGGACCCTGGACGTAACTGTACGTCCTGGGTGTTTCTCCTGCAGTGAGCAGCCGGCACCTCACCACTAATGACAGGCTGCAACGATCACGCTGCAGTGTGACATTAACCCCTTATACGCCGCACAGCCACGGCGTTTAAATGTAAGTGACAGGGAGAGTCCCCTGTCACTTACCGATCGGGACCCCTGCAGTGTGACTGCGGGGGTCCCGATCGCTGTATCGGACCGCCGGAGGTCTCTTACCTTCCCCCGTTCAATCCGATCGTCGATCTGCTCACTGAGCCTGCACAGGCCGGCTCAATGAGCAGATCGCCTATTACACTGATCAATGCTATGCCTATGGCCTAGCAATGATCAGTGTAGGAATCACACTAGTCTATGTAAAAGTCCCCCAAAGGGACTTCAAATGTGTGGGGGAAAAAAAAAGTTAAAAACACCAATACACTACCCCAAAGCCCCTCCCCCAATAAAAGTTTAAATCACCCCCCCATCCCATTATATAAACAAAACGTATAAAAATAAATAAATAAACATAATATACCGTATGGTGCATAATTGTCCGATCCATTAAAATATAACAAGCGTCATTGTGATCGGCGAACGGCGTACACGGAAAGAGGGAAAAAAGTGCGCGGATTACCGATTTTATGTTACATTATATATAAAAAAAATTAATAAATAGTGATCAAAACGTCCGATCTTCACAAATATGGTATTAATAAAAACTAGAGATCATGGCGGAAAAAATGACATCTCATACAGCCCTGTAGGTGAAAAAATAAAACCGTTATAAGAGTCACAATAGGCCCATTTTATTAATAACTAATTGCCAAAAAAAAAAAGGATTTCATAAAAAAAAAAATATATAACATTAGAGAATCTGTGTAACCTGCATATGGTTGTGTTCGGACCTATAGAATAATAGTGTCATGTCGCTGTTACCATATAGTGCATTACGTAGACACAGGAACCCCCCAAACGTTACCATATTGCTCTTTTTTACGATTTCACCTATTTATATCTTCATACATGATATATTTGGGGTTCCATCATACATAATATATTTGGGGGTTCCATCATACATAATATATTTGGGGTTCCGTCATACATGATATATTTGGGGTTCCATCATACATGATATATTTGGGGTTCCATCATAAATAATATATTTGGGATTCCGTCATACATGTTATGGTAAAATGAATGATGCCATTACAAAGTACAACTATTCCTGTAAAAAACAACAAGCCCCCACATGGCCTTGTAGATAGAAAACTGAGAGTGCTGGAGCTCTTAGAAGGGGAGGAGGGAAAAAACGAAAACACTAAGATCAAAATTTGCGCGGTCCGCTGGGTCATTTTGGGCCTGGTCCTCAAAGGGTTAAAAGTCTAGCATCTTGGATTTAAACACAGCATATTGCTATGTTCTTCATGTAAGGTATAAGGAGCTATTGCTTCCAGGCAGATTACCATGCTGGAGCGCCATCCTCTGGACTATGAAGGTATCTGTTCCCCATGATGTAAGTCATGCTATGTATCTTCTGTAGCAGTGTGACTGGCAGGGAATGGGTTACATGGCAGCCTCACACATCCTACACTAACTGTGAGGCAACAGGGACCCCTGCAGGCTGTGGTGGGTACTGCTTAGGTAGTGTAAAGTTTTACAGCACTTTCCTGTAACTTGCTAGAAGGTGGGCGAGCATGCTAATAGGCTCCACACAAACCAGCTGCAACAGGAAGTGGGGATCAGTGCAGCTGCTGGCTGTTCTGTGAGAAGTCACGGCCTGGTCAGCCGGACCAGCCGGAAGTGACAGAGATCTGTGCAGGAGTAATCCTCAGGACCGGAGCCCTAAGCAGGAGGAGGTCCGTATACTGGGGAGCAGAGGTAACTGAGGCCTCTCAGCCGTCTCTTTCTGGGATATAAGGGGGAAGGATGAGCAAGGAGCTGACAGGGAGGGAAAGACTCCAGCACCATTGGGGAGAAGGATGACAGGATCAGTGTACCCACTACACGTAGTGACAGGCCAGGATCTGAGGCAAATCGTCTGTCCACATAGCACCACCGCCGCCATCTCTCTCCACACACACACCGCCGCCATCTCTCTTCACACACACACACCGCCGCCATCTCTCTCCACACATACACCGCCGCCATCTCTCTCCACACATACACCGCCGCCATCTCTCTCCACACACACACTGCCACCATCTCTCTCTCCACACACGGCCGCCACCATCTCTCTCTCCACACACGGCCGCCACCATCTCTCTCTCCACACACGGCCGCCGCCATCTCTCTCCACACACACACCGCCGCCATCTCTCCACACACCGCCGCCATCTCTCTTCACACACACACACCGCCGCCATCTCTCTCCACACATACACCGCCGCCATCTCTCTCCACACACACACTGCCACCATCTCTCTCTCCACACACGGCCGCCACCATCTCTCTCTCCACACACGGCCGCCACCATCTCTCTCTCCACACACGGCCGCCGCCATCTCTCTCCACACACACACCGCCACCATCTCTCTCTCCACACACCGCCACCATCTCTCTCTCCACACACCGCCACCATCTCTCTCCACACACACACACCGCCGGCATCTCTCTCCAAATACACACTGCCGCCATCTCTCTCCACACACACACCGCCGCCATCTCTCTCCACACACACACCGCCGCCATCTCTCTCCACACACACACACCGCCGGCATCTCTCTCCAAATACACACTGCCGCCATCTCTCTCCACACACACACTGCCACCATCTCTCTCTCCACACACGGCCGCCATCTCTCTCTCCACACACCGCCGCCATCTCTCTCTCCACACACCGCCGCCATCTCTCTCCACACCCCACCGCCATCCCTCCACACACACACCGCCGCCATCTTCCACACCCCACCGCCATGTCTCCACACACACCATCATCTCTCCACACACCACCTCCATCTCTCCACACACCACCGCCATCTCTCCACACACCGCCGCCATCTCTCCATACACCACCGCCATCTCTCCACACACCGCCGCCATCTCTCCACACACCACCGCCATCTCTCCACACACCGCCGCCATCTCTCCACACACCGCCGCCATCTCTCCACACACCGCCGCCATCTCTCTTTCCACACACAGCCGCCATCTCTCCCCACACCGCCGCTGTCTCTCTCCACGCCCCACCGCCTACCACACACCACCGTTATCTCTCTACACCAAGCACAGTAACCCGTCCAAGGCCGCCAGTATTAATACCTGTAAGTTTGTCAGTAAAGGAGTTATGGTTCCCCCGCCTCCCTCCATTTCTCCCCGTTGTCTGGTCCACCACCACCTCACCATCACCAAGAGCCATCTTGCCGGACAGCAGTACTTGGGGGTCGGCTCCAGAGAAACTACAGGTCCACACCACCGACCACCTTACACACCAGTGCAGCCCCCTACAACCTCTACAGAAGCCCCCAGAAGGGAGCGATCACAGGATAGCACCAGAGAGTAGTCTGCGAGAGAGGCTGCGGTGCACCACAAGGCCCAGCCATCCTGCAGGTTAAAGTGTCACTCTGCAGCTCTCAGTGTATCCCCTCATTCCAGAGCGAGTGTCCCAGACACCTACAGGCCTTACAACTACTACCACCACCATCCTCCTCTCACTCTTATCCACCTGATAAAGCATTTACTGGTTTCCAGATATCCTCTCAGTACCAGAGACGTGTGACCCCCGCGCCGTGTCTGCTCCATGTGTTCTAGGGGCTTATTACACCCGGTACAGCTCTCCTCCTGGTACATACAGGGTGATAGCTGCTGGGACCTACTAATAAGGGGCAGAAGAATAGAAGCATAAACATCACACAGCACAGCACAGATCACACAGCACAGATCACACAGCACAGATCACACAGCACAGATCACACAGCACAGATCACACAGCACATATCACACAGCACAGCACAGATCACACAGCACAGATCACACAGCACATATCACACAGCACAGCACAGATCACACAGCACACATTGTACAGCACAGATCACACAGCACAGCACATATCACACAGCACATATCACACAGCACAGATCACACAGCACAGATCACACAGCACAGATCACACAGCACATATCACACAGCACAGATCACACAGCACAGATCACACAGCACACATTGTACAGCACAGATCACACAGCACATATCACACAGCACAGCACAGATCACACAGCACATATCACACAGCACAGCACAGATCACACAGCACAGATCACACAGCACAGCACATATCACACAGCACACATCGCACAGCACACATTGTACAGCACAGATCACACAGCACATATCACACAGCACAGCACATATCACACAGCACATATCACACAGCACAGATCACACAGCACAGATCACACAGCACAGATCACACAGCACAGATCACACATCACAGCACAGATCACACAACACAGATCACACATCACAGCACATATCACACAGCACAGATCGCACTTTACATATCACACAGCAGATATCACAGATCACACAGCGCACTGATCACACAGCACAGATCACACAGCACATATCACACAGCACATATCACACAGCACAGATCACACAGCGCACATATCACACAGCACAGATCGCACAGCACAGATCACACAGCACAGATCGCACAGCACAGATCACACAGCACAGATCACACATCACAGCACAGATCACACAGCACAGATCACACATCACAGCACATATCACACAGCACAGATCGCACTTTACATATCACACAGCAGATATCACAGATCACACAGCACATATCACACAGCACAGATCACACAGCACAGATCACACAGCGCACATATCACACAGCACAGATCGCACAGCACAGATCACACAGCACAGATCTCACAGCACAGATCGCACAGCACAGAGCAGATGCTACTACTCAGCTGAATATACAGCCTTAGGGTATGTGCACACTGAGGGATCCAGGCGGATGGCAGACTCTGCCTGTGCATAGAATGGAGTCTATAGTACCGGCGGAGATGCGTGCAGCTGCGAGCTGCAGAATTTGTGTTGTGAGTGGCGGCTTTCTTTAACTACTTCCATGCTGTGATGGTAAAAATAATAGAGCCACCATGGTTATCGGCCCTCGTTCCTCTGGCTCACTTCCATCTGCTTCTCCTGTCCCATCACAGACACTGATTGGCTGATCGGACTGTCAGTAAGTTAAAGAGAATGTAACACCGCTCATCGCTTTTCTGATTTGTACAATCCAGTGTCACGATTCTTTTTTTGAACTGCGGCCCGGTTCCTGCGTACAGACCCGGTCTATTACCGAGCACCAGCCGGGGGGGAAGCACTGGAGGCGGCCCGCCACCCCCCAGAGTGACAGCCAGCCTTCCCTTTTGTGACGGCCGGCCCTCCCCTCTGTGACGGCCATCCCTCCCCTCTGTGACGCGGCTCTATTAGAATCAATGGTACATTCACTTTAAAGAAAGCTGCTACTACATTCTCCCAGCGGAATCAACATGAGAGAATCCAGGGCTATAGACTGTGATGGTGACGAGGATGGCAGCCGATCTGCGGGATATGGGCAGAGGGAAATCCAGTGCAAACGTGTTATATGCCAACGTACCTGTAATGGGGATTTACTTCCATGGTGTGCAGTGAGCCGGACATGGATGGATGTATTATGGACAATGAGGAGGGAGGATGACACCAGCGGACAGGCGGCTGACATCTGTCTTCTCTTCCTTCCTATAGTAAGTGGAGTCATTGATGAGATTGGGGCCGGGAGCAGCAGGTGACGCCGTCTTCTTCTCTCCGCTTAGGATTAGTCTTGGATTTCACAGTCCTCTTCTCTCTGAAGTAAAACTGTAAGGAAACAAAGATGAACGTGCACCCACTGGCCGGAGCTCTCCTCAGAAGCCGAGGACGGGAGAAGCGGCCATCTTATAATATCCTCCTCTGGGGTCTCCTCAGGACTGCACTGAGCGCAGGATGAATGGGCGGCTGTCTTATAATATCCTCACCTCCTCTGGGGTCTCCTCAGGACTGCAACGAGCCGAGGATGGGAGAAGCGGCCATCTTATAATATCCTCCTCTGGGGTCTCCTCAGGATTGCACTGATCTGAGGACAGGAGAAGCAGCCATCTTATAATATCCTCCTCTGGGGTCTCCTCAGGACTGCACCGAGCCGAGGACGGGAGAGACGGCCAACTTATATTATCCTCACCTCCTCTGGGGTCTCCTCAGGACTGCACTGATCCGAGGATGGGAGAAGCGGCCATGTTGTAATATCCTCCCCTCCTCTGGGGTCTCCTCAGGACTGCACTGATCTGAGGACGGGAGAGACGGCCACCCTATAATATCCTCACCTCCTCTGGGGTCTCCTCAGGACTGCACTGATCCGAGGATGGGAGAAGCGGCCATGTTGTAATATCCTCCCCTCCTCTGGGGTCTCCTCAGGACTGCACTGATCTGAGGACGGGAGAGACGGCCACCCTATAATATCCTCACCTCCTCTGGGGTCTCCTCAGGACTGCACCGAGCATAGGATGGAAGGGACGGCCTTATAATAATATTCTCACCTCCTCTGGGGTCTCCTCAGGACTGCACTGATCTGAGGACGGGAGAGACGGCCACCTTATAATATCCTCACCTCCTCTGGGGTCTCCTCAGGACTGCACCGAGCCGAGGATGGGAGAAGCGGCCATGTTGTAATATCCTCACCTCCTCTGGGGTCTCCTCAGGACTGCACTGATCTGAGGACGGGAGAGACGGCCACCTTATAATATCCTCACCTCCTCTGGGGTCTCCTCAGGACTGCACTGAGCGCAGGATGAATGGGCGGCTGTCTTATAATATCCTCACCTCCTCTGGGGTCCGCTCCCCTCAGACACCACATCACTAGTTCTTTTTTGTTTATTCTTCCACAGGGGAATCATAGAGAATATAGAAAAGTCTATGCTACAGATAAGTAGACATACTACAAATAATATAGTATAATACAGTAAGTATAGTATAGCACCAATACAATAGTATATTATGCAGTCATATATACAGGGTGAGGTCAAAAGTCTCAGGACCTCCATTTCAGAAATGAGAGGGAATTTCATCTCTGATAGCATGTAATGGATGAGGGGGTCTATCCGCCTCATCTTGATAGCTGCCATGTTGGATCAAGAGCAAATATTGTTAAAAGGTGGCCATGAAGCAAGAAGATCAGGATTATCTCAAAAATCGATTACCGCAATCAGATTTACATTCTCTCTTGTGGTTATAAGTAGAGATGAGCAAAGTAAATTCCGAACAGTCCTTTAACAAATTTGCTAAATATGGCGGGCGCACATGTTTAGTTACATTTCTATCACTTGGTGGCAGAAGGGATTATCTATAATCCTGTGTGGTCATAATCACCTGCAGACCTCTCTGTGATGTCAGATCCTCCCCCTCTATATAGTGTGATCCTCCTCCCGGAGACGGGCAGTCGACTGTGTGTGCAGAGGAGAGAAGGATCAGTGCAGGCATTGAGGGCAAGGCAGGGAGAGAAAGGGAGAAGATAGGAGATTTGTCTATAGGTGCTGTGAAGCCTGTGTCCATTCAAACCAGTGTGATGGTGCTCTGAAGCCAGTGTCCATTCAAACCAGTCTGTGGGTGCTGTGAAGCCAGTATCCATTCAAACCAGTCTGTGGGTGCTGTGAAGCCAGTGTCCATTCAAGCTAGTCTGGTTGCTGTGAGGCCATTGTCCATTCAAACCAGTCTGTGGGTGCTGTGAAGCCAGTGTCCATTCAAACCAGTATCTGTGAAGCCAGTGTCTAAGCATTAAATCTCAGATAAGGCCTTGTTCTCATCATGATGTCCTCTTGTGGATGATCGTAGTAGTATCAGAACTGGTGTTCCAGAATAATGGCCTTGACCTCATACCCCAACGCCATTTCGCTAAGGCTTCGTCACATTTCTTGCCCATATCTAGGGTGTCATTTGTGTGCAGTTTGTAGTTTAATTCCTATGCTAATAAGGCAGTTAATGCACTGGGGGCGGAGCTACTGTCCCTTGTAATGAATGTCAGATGAGTGGGCGTCCTGTCTGGGGGAAGGATCGGTGCACTGAGGGCTGTCGTCCCGCATCCAGTACATCAACCCGCCTTATTAGTATAGGGATGAATAACAAACTTCATAAAAACTGCACCAAAGATTAAGGTACGAAACTTACCTTCATCCAAGCCCCATAAGCCATAGGGAGATATCAGCAGGTTTGATGGTTTCCCTCTAATCTCTCTTTGGTAGTAATGGTGGTTGGTGAGGTGGATATTTTGGTTTCCCTGGGGCCAGCCCCTAATACTGCTGTCTGGCACAGTGACAAGATGGTGGGGACGTTCCTGATGTTTGTGAGGTGCAGATTAAAGGGGAGCTATCAGCAGGTTAGACGACTCTATATGTACCTACTGCACAGGAGATGCTGAGGAGGAAGGTATGTCTCTTATAGTATGTCTCTTACCTTCCTCCTCAGTGCCATTCCAGTGCAGTTAGTACTGACAATACCGTTAGGAGCACTGCCCGGTTGCCCCAGTGCTCGTAATGGTCTTATCGGACCATAAAGCGAACGACTAACTGCACGGAAACAGCACAGAGAATGAGAGGATGAAAGTAAGAGACAAACCTTCCCCTTAGCCTACGTTCACACGTAGCAAAAGTGGCGGAACATGTTCATTCTTCAGCGCAGAGAGAGGAGCTGCCCGAGCCTCCCGTAGACGGTCATTATCACAGGGAGGCTGGAATTCTGTCACTTTTTCTTTGTGTGAACGTAACCTTAGCATCTCCTGTGCAGTAGGTACATATAATGTCGTCTAACCTGCTTATAGTACCCCAATAGGGTGGGTTCACACGTACAGTATTCGTAGTGGATTTCACGTTGCGAGTTTGCAGCGAAATCCGCTGCAGATACAATCCCTGTCATTTCCAATGAGAGTACATACTCAGCATTGTTATCCCTCTGCAAGTATGTAAATGCCGGACCCCTTAACAGACCCCTTTACCTGCTCCACGCTCCGGCTGCATCTGAGGCTCCCGGCTCCCGTAGGTCCCTCTTAGCCAATCAGTGCACGGCACCACCGGGAGCTTCTGATGCAGCCAGAACATGGAGCAGGTAAAGTATGTACTCTCATTGAAAATGACAGGAATCGTATCCGCTGTGGATACTGTACATGTGAACCCACCCTTAAAGAGACAACAGGGAGAAGAGGAGGGAGTTGATGCAACAATAACTCTTTACTGATGATCCTGACATTGTACAGTGGTCCCTTAACATACGATATTAATTGGTTCCAGCGCGACCATTGTATGTTGAGACCAAAATAATATGGAAAACTGGCCCAGGTAAAGAGCGGCACGTGTAGTATCACACTGTACTCAGAGAGTCACTACCAGGCAGCCAACCAGTGCAGGCACTTTATAATACTGGGGTTTTACCAGTAAAATGGGCAGTTTCATTGGCCGATCATTTAGTTATTTCCATGTGCCGCAGATCCTGACTATCTATAGCTTTGTATGTTGTATGTTGAGTCTGGTCGCAAGTTATTATGGTCCAGAAAGGACCATTGTATGTTGAAAATATTGTACCCTGAGGCCATTGTAAGTTGAGGGATCACTGTACACACATGATCCATTCTCATACAGTTCTTGGTTTCTTGAATCTTTCCCTATCTCTAGCTAGGGAGCTTTCTGATAGGTGTTTAGGCCGAAGCCAACTAAAATTGTGGTAGCCGGGGGATGCTAGGTGACTCTTGCAGGGGCAGGTGTTGGTGTATCGCTAAGTACTTGTCACGGGGAGTAAGTGGAATATACCGTTCCTCAGGAGCACGTAGTTAAATTCAGTGCTGTATTTATCTGTCAATCACTTTTCTAGACAGGAACCATCCAAGGCCTAGCCGCTTAGACTCTGGGACATTGTGTAAAACCAATCAACACTAACCATGTGCACAGGACAAAAGAGATTGTGAAGAAAAATATCACTTTTATTGCCAAATATCACATCATAACACCACAGAAAGCAGAGCCGCAACTATACAGAGAGGTCATGGTGATGGTGAAAGTGGTGATGAGAGCGCAGGGCGTGCTATAACCTATGCACCAACCTGAAAGGGGGTAAGAATCATATATACAGTACATAGCACCCACCAACACAATGAAGGGTAGACATATAGGTACAGGATAGCAAAATGACATAACCACCCACTGCTCCACGCCTAGTCCACATGACACCAAAGGAAATGGGACCGATAAAATGGGAGTCTACAATGGTTTAGTCAGCAGTATGGTGAAGACTGGAGGTAGACAGAGAGCTGGCCGTTCTCATGCTTGATACTGGCTGTTTCTCTATATTTATAAGTATTCGCTCTTATATACAATAGTTTAGAGAATCGCACATAACGTCCCTCAGAGGGTCTGAGAGTTTAACCTGTGCGAGAGGTTTCATCCTGTGAATAAATGTGGATAGTCATCTGGGTCTGGCAGGGACACAATGCAAGTGGCGGGGGAGGGGTGGGGGCTTCAGAGGATGAGGCTATAGGACATTGCAGGACATTTCCTTAGCTGTCTGCAGCCTCAGGAGGCCCTTTCATCAATATACTGTACATTGGGGTCTTAAAGGCCTGGATGGCATTACAGTGTGAATAATACAGGGTTCCAGAGAGGGTCTGTATGAAGATGACATCTGGGGTCTGGAGCTAGTGGTGACATTTGGAGAACGAGCATTATATCTTGTGTAACATGGTTCAGTTCAGGCCACCCCTCCCTCTGATTCGGCTATAATAATATGTTGTAGGTGATATTAGTCCCTTGGGCCACTGCTGAATACAATACTGGCCGATGGTTCCTTGGGCTGCCCCTAATGACGTGAGGAGACCAGAAGGACAAGGCTAGAGAACAGTGCAACGAGTAACTTCACTTTCCATAAGGGATCATCCATATAAATGGAGGCACAGATCTTGAACGGATTCCAGTTCTAACACAAATGAAGCAGCATCTGGTGGTGCAGTTGGTGCAGAGTTAGGCTATGTTCCCACGTTGTATTCGACCGGCCGGTTCCGCCACGGAACCGCCGGTCTCTGAAAAGATCTTTCACGCCATAGAGTTCTGATGCGGGCACATCTAAGCGCGCCCGCATCAGAACTCCCCACAGCAAACTATGGATCTTGCAGCTGCAGCCGCTCGCTCCACTGTGCGCACTGACAGGGTTTTCTGTGGACGCTTTTCACTGAATAGTGACATGTCAGTTTTCTACGGCGCTGCAAGAGATTCCGACCGGAGCGTATACGATGTATATACGCTCCGACCAGGATCCCATAGAAGATAAGGCAGCGTTTCTTTTCGTACAAAGTATGGCCGTTGTTGCCGATTGTAACAACGTCTGTACTTTTACGAAAAGATACGCTGTGGGAACATAGCCTTAACCTGTAAAGCACAAGAGGTGTTCTGAGTTAGTTTCTAAGAGTCCCCGAACAAGAATTCATGCTGGTTTGCTCCCTGGCCCAACTGGAGGTCCGCAAGGTACCAGTTTGCTAAGAGGTCCCTGACAGTCCTAAGGTCAGATCAAGCTGGTACACACGGTATTTCTGTAAACTTCTCACAAGAGCCTGATTTGGCCCCATGTGTCCCTGGGGAGAACTTTTCCAAGCTGCTACAATGCTCCACTCTAGTCCTAATCTTACTCCTAATTCCTACTCAGTTAACTAACAGCTCACCACGGCTGAAATCCGTCTTTGCTGGGATAATACCCCCTACCCAGAGGGACCTATATATCAATTAGTAGGGATAAGTGGGTTAGTATAAACCATCTCTGCACCAACCACATAAATTAGCAGCACAAAAATCCAGCTTTAAAAGGGGGAACTATCGCCTTATTGTGCGTGGGGCACTGAGGAGGATGGTATATCTCTTACCTTCTCATTCTTGTGCTGTTAGTGTAATTCTCGGTCCGGAGCACCGTTAGGGGCACAAGCCAGCTCATCCCTTCTAATTATAATCAATGGAGTGGGCGGGCTGGATTGGCGCTCTGGGGGCGGGTCAGTGCTCCTAGCGGTGCTCCAGACTGAGGATTGCACTGCTAATAGCTAGAGAAAGGACCCGGCACTCACCAAGGAGTTCTGCTAACTTATTATTCTGCAGTAGATATCAGGTACAGTAAAGACATGTTTTGGCCAAGCATGGCCTTTATCAGCTTAAGGAGTACATGTAGCTGATGAAGGAGTACTCCTTCAGCTGATAAAGTCAATGCTTGGCCCAAACTCCTCTTTACTGTACCTGATGTCTACTGCACTATAATAAATTAGCAGAACTACTTGGTGAGTGCCGGGTCCTTTCTACTACTTTTCTGAAATACCACTACCCTCGGGCACCACCACTGATAAACATGCCGTCCTCCCCACATCTACCGAGGAGTAAGGTAAGAGAAATGGCTTCCTCCTCAGCGCCCCGTGCACAATAGGGGGCTATCAGCAAAACAGAACAGTGAAACAAACATCAGATTTATCATGTGATTATAAGGAGGAAATAAGTAAAGTTGCAGGCCAAAGTAAGGATAGGCTCCTGCGTATGTTGCAGTTCACAAACGGAGTCGAACGGCTGCAACACCCAACAGAAATGAAGCCTGATAGGCCTCCTCTTCTTAAAGAATCAGTGATGCTAATAGGGAATATCAGAAGCCAATGGCCTTGTTATTTTTGTAGGTACATACATCAAACTGAATAAAAATGGAGACTTTGTATGGAGTCATTGTACACAAGATCTCTATTAGGTTTTTTCAAATCCTTCTTTTTCATTGAGAGGCGTCAGCATACATTTTGGCATAACTACCACCATAGCAGCCATAGCGACTGCTATGAGGCCCGCCGCATCAAGATGCCCAGTGGGACACTCCCACAATAGGGACACTCCTCCATTCAGGTCTTCTGGGTTCTGCATATCCTCACAAGCAATTGCAGTTAAAGGTTATGACTATACTTAAAGTGTTTGTGGTCAGTCCGGGGGTGCAATCAAAATTTTGCTATCGGGCCCAGCCATTTCTAGTTACAACCCACCCCCCCATTTTTCCCACCCATGTTTCCTTTCTCGCAGAGGTGCTTCCTTATAAAGAGCTTGTTCTTTCTTTTTGAGTAACAACCTTGATTTTCAATCCCCACTACTCTGGGCCTAAACTTTTAATTCCATGTAGTCCATGTATATGAGTTCTGCCAAGGTTCAGCAATTCTGTTACCGACCCAGCT
Source organism: Dendropsophus ebraccatus (assembly GCF_027789765.1). Classification (NCBI taxonomy): domain Eukaryota; kingdom Metazoa; phylum Chordata; class Amphibia; order Anura; family Hylidae; genus Dendropsophus; species Dendropsophus ebraccatus. The sequence goes on from NC_091462.1 coordinate 118,269,345, forward strand.
TGCATAGTGGGTTATATCCACTTTTCTGGAGGATGAGAAGGAGAAGAAAGAGGAGAAGAAGGAGGGAAAGCATTGTGAGAATTGATTGGAGACCACTGCTTAATAACATATAACAGGCTCAGTAGCTGATTTTGTTTGTTTCATCAAAAATGAATTTTCTTATGGCGACCTTCATCTCTTTGTTCCTCAAACTATAGATAAGGGGGTTAACAACGGGTATGACATTACAATAGAACAGAGATACCATTCTGTCATTGTCATCAGACCCATTAGTGCCAAACTTAAGGTAGGTAACCAATACTGTGCCATACAAAAGGAAGACAGACGCCAGGTGTGAGCTGCACGTGGACAGAGCTTTGTGTCGTCCTTCTGAGGAGTGAATGAGAAGGATGGAGCTCAGGATTTTGATGTATGAGCAGAGAATGAGGAGGAATGGGATCCCAGCTGCACAGAAAGCGGAAACGAGGCGTAGGAGATTGATGAGGAACGTGTTGGTACAAGCTAATTTGATTATTGCAGGATTGTCACAGAAGAAGTGAACAATGCGCCTGGACCGACAAAATGGCAAGGTAAAGATGTACCACGTTTGTGCTACAGACACAAAAGATCCAAAAGACCAAGATGCCAAAGTCACTGATAACACAATTTAGTGTTCATCACCATGGGGTACCTCAATGGGTGACAGATGGCCATGTACCGGTCGAACGCCATAATCCCTAGAAAAACACATTCTGATATTCCAATGGTAAAAAATATTCCCATCTGTAAGGCGCAGCCCGAAAATGAGATGGTCCGATCCTTGGACAAGAAGTTCTCCAAGACCTTTGGAATAAATGATGTAGTTAAACAAATTTCATGGAAAGATAAGTTCCTCAGGAAGAAATACATAGGGGTTTGGAGAAGCGTGCCGAATGACAGAGTCACTATGATGATGCCATTACCGAAAATTGTGAGGAAGTAAGCGCACAGGAAGAAGGTAAATAATATGGCCTGCGTAGACGGAGGAAGGTCAGTAAATCCCAGTAGGAAGAAGTCAGTGAAGTTTCTCTGCATATCTTTTCTTATTATATGTAGTTACTCTGTGGACATATGAAGATGTGGATTATGAATATGCATTATTACTTACATGTACACAATTAGTAACGTTCCCCGGTGTTCACACTGGTAAGAAGAACTTTATTTTTCTTCATTGTAGTAATTTTTATAGAGAAGCTTAAATGAGTGAGCTCTGTCCCAGCGCGGCCATTTTACATATGAATGATGATTATCCCATATTACTCATACAACAAATTATCTCTGAGGTCGATTCCTCAGTATAAGGAGTCGTCGCTTCTAGGGGGAGAATGTTTCTGACATATAACGCTTCTTTTAATTCTTATGAAGAAAATTATGATTGATTATGAAGAAGGTAAAGAAGTTGAATCGGAAGAAGACAAGAAGAAAGAAAAAAGAGAAGAAATGAGCAGAAGTTGAAAGAAAGAAGAACAAAAGACAGAAAGTTGGGGACTCCGGGGCCTGCATCATAGACAGACAGTGTGAGCCCTACTACTAGATCCCCCAATACTGTTCATGCCTACCTGCTGGTCTCACGCCAGGCCGCAAGCGACCATCAAAGCAAACTTTGCATCGTTCTGTGCACTGGATAAGTAAGAACACAGAACGAGACAAGACAGACAAACACAATAAAGAATAGGAAGATAAATGTCAAACCAGAGATAACAGAACAGCAGAAAAATACAGAGGTCCGAAGGAGAGGCAAAGAGGTCAGAAATCCAGGTAATCCAATCCAATATAAATGCCACTTCAAGCTACAAGAGACTTTTACACGTTAGGTCCCAGAGCACAAGTGGACTTCTTATAAGGTGTCAAGTCCCTGTCCAGAATGTGATTGGACCAGCCCTGTGACATCCAGACCACACAGAATACAGATGATCGGTGAAAGCAACTGTGCATGGCCACTCAGTCTAAACTATCTGCAACCCAGAACTGGACTAGCAAAAAAAAAAAAAAAAAAAAAAACCGCCAGGTGTGGTGGAATCTCAATGACCACACAGCAAGTGATGGAATAAGACAGACTGGTGCAAGGAAATAACAATTCAAGTACTGAATCATTGATAAACGCAGAGCTCCTATTTGTACTTCACAGGCAGAAGACCGCGCTGAGGTCTGAACAGGTACAGACATTACACAGAAGTAGAATAAGGTGAAGGAGATGAAGGGTGATCGCTGTTTGTGTGATACAAGTTTGTATGGAGTTATTGGAGGGGAAACTAAATTTATATACAGACCATTGACATTTGTCTACAACGATGCTCTTCAACCTGTGGCTCTTTAGTCGCTGATCTGACCACTGTTAGGGTAAAGTAGGTAGTTTTGGTGGAGCCATAGATTGGAATGGCAGCCCACAAACTCTTTTTAGATGCATTGAAACATTCATAGACTTATTCTTGTACTATATACAGCATTAGATGCACTACCGGAAGCATAACATGAATGGCTACAGTAACAGCACCAAAGTTCACTACATAATCATACCAGAACCAGATGTTACAGCACATATGGTAACAGAACCCAGACTTAAATATTGATATAATTACATAGTTACTGAACATAGTCTATGAAATTCAACCTATAACCCTACCGTGTTGCAAAAACTTTCATGAGGCAGATGCCAATTGCCCCGTCACAAGGAGAGAAACAGCTTCTTGATGCCAATATGGCGATCAGAATAATCCCTAGATAAACGTGACAGGTAGTTTAGTAACCATAACATGTAAGTTGTCAGGATGGGACAGGTAGGGACAAGACACAACAGTGAGTCCTAGGTCTGAACCCACCCACTGTCCCTACCTACTTGCCTTAATCGGCCCTAGGCAGCCACGGACAACCACAAAGACGTTCCCTATACTGAGTATGTGAAACACAGAACAAAACAGACGGACAAACACAATAAAGGGTAGTCAATAAAGCCAATTCATAACCAAACGGGCAACGCGGTACAAAATCGGCAAACAATTGGATAGTCAAATGGTCAGACAGGAGGTCGGATAACAAGTCGAGCAAGGCAGAGGGATTAGGAACGGGGATAACAGGAATAGACGGGAGCTGGGATCAGGGGATTAAACCTAATAGCCAGCGATCAGTGAAAGACCGCTGGCTCTTTAAATACAGGACCAGGAGCCTGGACCAGAATGTAATTGGTCCAGACTTCTGAGTCCTGACTACAGTCAGCTGCAGCGCTGCAGCGCTGCAGAGCGAGTGGCAGAGACGTCTGTCACTCACCCTGAGCGCTGACATCGTCCAGCTGAGCACTATACTGCTCAGGTGGGCGGCCGTACATCACTGAAGCCCGCGGCGCCCTCCATAACCAGGGACGCCGTCGGGTATTCGGGATATCACATGGCCCTGGCTGGGAAGGCGCCACTGCGCTCCAGCCGGAAAAGATGTCTCTGGAGCGCGGTCAGGTAAGCTCCTGGCATGATGTTTTTCAGAAGCATACAGGCCCCCCTTAATATTGTGCATTAAGTAAGCCATACAACAAACCTTAGTGCATACATATACTATATACATATACTAATAATAACTATGTGACAACTAATATTACATAAATACAGTACTTGAAACAAGTATACTAAAACTTTCTACATAGATATACTAATAGAAGGAAACTTACTGCATTGATAAACAGGACCAAATTTACTACATAGGTACTGTAACATGCTGCATAGATATGGTAATAGATGTAAGCTCACTGCATAAATAAAGTAACAAAATTATATTTATTACATACAGTACCCGGACCAAAATATATTAACATAATAACACTGCATGTATATGGTGATTAAGCTAAGCTTATTACATACATATGGTAAAAGAACCATGATTAAAGCATAGATATAGTAAAAGCATAAAGCTTTTTACATACATACAGTAACAAAACCAAGCATATTATATGGATATGGTAACAAAACCAAGCTTGTTACATATATATAGGGAAAGAACCGAGCTTACTACATACAGTAAGAACAAAATGGGGTAAAATAACCAAGCTTACTTCATAAATACAGTAAGAAAACAATCATATTACATATTTACAGTAACAAAACTTATAAATAAATATGGTATCAGATCCAAGATTATGGTATAGAAATAGTAAAATAACCAAGCTTACGTCATAGATACAGTAACAAAACCAAGCATATTACATAGTTATGGTAACAAAACTTAGCTTACTACATAAATATGGTGTCAGACCCAAGATTACAGTATAGATATAGTACACGTAATATAGTAACCATGTTTAATATATAGTTGATATAATAGAACAAATCTTACTGTATAGATTACTTACTGCATAGCTTACTATATAGATACAGAACAAATCTGAATACATAGCAGAACTAAAGTGTACTACACAGATACGGTAACAGAAGTTTACCTCAGGCAGACTCTACGAGCAGAGCACTGATGACACTCACCATTGATATGCAGGAGCATAGCCTTGATCAGTGTAAGTAATCTAATGGATGCTGGTAATAGACTCCTAGGGGAATGTAAAAAGTGCACAAAAAAATATATTTTTTTGAAAAATAGAATAAAGCCCCTCCCCCAATAAAAACTGAGATCACCCCCTTTTCTCTTTTTGCATAAAAAATGTAAAAATAAATAAACAAACATTTTTTGGCATCGTAGCGTGCGTAATAGTGCCATCTATAACAATATAACATTATTCTTCCTGCACATTGAACAATGTAAAAGAAAAGAGGGAAAAACGCCAGGATTGCTGAGTCTTTGTTAGAAAAGAAGAAGAAGAAGCGATCAAAACTTCCCATCTACACCAATATGGTATCAATAACAACTAGAGATCAAGGCACAAAATATGAGCCCAAACAGCCCTGTAGGTGGAAGAATAGAAGGTTATAAGAGACACGGCAATCTAACCATAACTAGCTGTACACATAAAGGCTTACTGTATCAAATAGAATAAAAAAACTAGAAAAGCTGTAAACATGAGAATTGTTGTATCCAGAATGAGATATAGAATAAAGATACCAAGTCCGTCTTACCATTAAGTGCCTCGTATAAAGATGGAACCCCCCAAAATTTGCATCATCATACGTTTTATGGTAGAATGAAAGTAATAAATACAAAGCATAATTATTCCTGAAGAAAAAACAAGTCTTTTCAAGACCAATTATTACCAGATGTTTAAAGTCAGTGAACAGCTGGCAATTGGTTAGTGCATACATAAAGTAACAGAACCAAGCTTTATATATAACACCATAACATAACTGTATATATAATGTAACAGAACCAAGCTCCATATATAACACCATAACATAACTGTATATATAATGTAACAGAACCAAGCTCCATATATAACACCATAACATAACTGTATATATAATGTAACAGAACCAAGCTCCATATATAACACCATAACATAACTGTATATATAATGTAACAGAACCAAGCTCCATATATAACACCATACCTGTATATATTATAGAGCAGAACCATGTCAGGGGCATAGATAGAGCGATGCTGTAGTGGTACATGTTACCCTAATTTATGGAATATTTGTTCTATAGGGAATCACGTGTAATAGTCCAATGTAATCTGATGGTCCTACCCTCCTCCAGTGGTTCTATGACTGTGAGTGTGCACTTATTTGTACACCTATCCACCTATATACCTTGTCGTTTTCAGTCCCATTGCTTAGAGGAGAAGGGTTCCCTTCCCTTTCTGGCAGCCATCTGTTCCTTCAGTAGTAGGATGAGCCTGGGCTATAATAGTTGGGGGACCCCTCTGCAGTCAGATAAGATAGGACCTGGACGTTACATATGGAAATAATCTGGGGGTGACTATTACTTATGGGGTGCACTGTAACTGTGTGACCCTGGTGGAGTCCTGCTGTGTACCTCTGCTCTGTGGATTCTCCTTAGTGCAGGGGTTCTCCCCTATATACTGCTGCTCTATGGAAGATGGATGAGGGGGGCTATGCTGCAGGACCCTATGAGTTGGACCCCAGATGCCATCAGGGAAGCTTTTATAGGCTGGTCACATGACTCATTGTATCTAGGTACAAACATAGGAGCTGACCATCTCATAGGAATAGATGCATAAATCTTCAGGACATTAAAGGGGCACTCCGGCAAAAATCATTTTTCTTTCAAATCAACTAATTTCAGAAAGAAGTGGTGTATTCTCTGCAGTCTGACACAGTACTCTCTGCTGCCACCTCTGTCCATGTCAGGAACTGTCCAGAGCAGCAGCAAATCCCCATAGAGAACCTCTGCTGCTCTGGACAGTTCCTGACATGGACAGAGGTGGCAGCAGAGAATACACCACTTCCTGCGGGACAAACAGCAGCTGATAAGTACTGGGAGACTGGAGTTTTTATATAGAAGAAATTACAAATCTCGGGCACTTTCTGAAACCAGTTGATTTGAAAGAAAAAGATTTTCCCAGGAGAACACCTTTAATAAAGCGAGTGATGCTGAGAAGCATAGACTATGATAGAGTCAGAAGTCTCTGTCTCTGCTGCATATAAAGAACGTCCGGCTCCGGACGTCACTCACCTGTGTGGTAGAGAAGCTCTCGCTATACGAGTCAGAGACTCATAAGCCAGAATTCATCATGACATGGGAAGAGCTGCATAAACCTCCCGTACATGATGGCAGCACATAACACACAGTAATAGAGAGGTACAGAAGCCATGGTGCGGAGCAGTCACCGGGCCCCTCCCAGGGGATAGAAAGAGCGGCCTGCTCCGTACATCACTCACCTGTATGGCTGAGCAGAGCAGCGGCCCTCGGCTAACAGCTCTGCTGCCTATATAGCCCTGGCTCTTTGGGCTTTCTCCTCAGGGACCCCACAAGTTTTGCTGTAATTGTGTCATCAGGGACAGAACTAATAATGAGGCTGATGATTACACATGGAAGACAGGCAAGAAAGATAAAGAGAGCCAAGTGCAATAAAAGAGTAATGTGTCTGTCTACAGAGCCCAAAATACAGCATCAAGATAATATAACGTGTGATGTAATGGGGATCTATGTGTGATGTAATGGGGATCTATGTGTGATCGACCAACAAAACACAGTTATCACTGAACTCAAGGAGAACAATGAAAAAAATTCCAATGAAGTCCTCAATCAAGAGTCTCCACTGATGCCCCTAAAAATTTAAATATGCAAAACAGGAGTCCGTGGAGCCTCGGTTGCGAGTCTCAAAACACGGGATAGCCAGATATCTCTCGCCTGTTGCCACGGGGGCCTCCATGTCATGTTCGCAATACTCGCACCTTGAGTTAGACATTGACAAAAGGGGCCACCCTGGTGTTTCCCTATTTATGTTCCAATACTCAAAACCGAGTGGGACTTAAGGGCTATCTATCAGGGTGGTGTGGTGCTCTCCCCATCATGGAGGCACCCTGTGGCAACAGGCGAGAGATATCTGGCTATCCCGTGTTTTGAGACTCGCAACCGAGTTTGTATCTAGTTTGGATACAAGATTACATACAGTTGGGCACCTCTAGCCTTGATGAAAGATGAGATATGGTTGGGCATCACTTGCCTAGATACAAGATGAGATACGATTGGGCACCACTTCCCTGCATACAAGATGATATATGGTTGGGCACCACTAACCTGGATACAAGATAAGACAAGATGAGATATTGTTGGGCACTTCTAGCCTGGATACAAGATGAGATATGGTTGGGCACCTGTAGCCTTGATACAAGATGAGATATGATTTGGCACCTCTAGCCTGGATACAAGATGAGATATGGTTGGGTACCTGTAGCCTTGATACAAGATGAGATATGGTTGGGCACCTCTAGTTTGGATACAAGATTAGATACAGTTGGGCACCTCTAGCCTTGATACAAGATTAGATACAGTTGGGCACCTCTAGCCTTGATACAAGATGAGATATGGTTGGGCACCTCTAGTTTGGATACAAGATTAGATACAGTTGGGCACCTCTAGCCTTGATACAAGATTAGATACAGTTGGGCACCTCTAGCCTTGATACAAGATGAGATATGGTTGGGCACCTCTAGTTTGGATACAAGATTAGATACAGTTGGGCACCTCTAGCCTTGATGAAAGATGAGATATGGTTGGGCACCACTTGCCTAGATACAAGATGAGATACGATTGGGCACCACTTCCTTGGATACAAGATGATATATGGTTGGGCACCACTAACCTGGATACAAGATAAGACAAGATGAGAAATTGTTGGGCACCACTAGCCTGGATGCAAGATGGGATACGGTTGGGCACTTCTAGCCTGGATACAAGATGAGATACGGTTGGGCACCACTTGCCTTATACAAGATGAGATATGGTTGGGCGTGGATGGTTCAGGTTCCTTATGGTATCCTGCAGCAAAGAGCTGGGTATAGAATGGGAAGCCCTTAGCTGGTGTCAGAACAGGGGAGGTAGGGACAAGACACGACAGTGAGCCCTAAAGCTGAGCCCCCATCTTTCAATACCTACTTGCCTCAAACGGCCCTAGGTAGCCGCGGACAACCAAGAAGGCAGTCCCTTCTCTGGTGTAAGTGAAACACAGAACGAGACAGACAAACACAAAGGATAGTCAGTAAGCCAAAGACAAAACCAAACTGGCAACGCAGTACAAAATCAGTAAACAGTTGGATAGTCAAAGGTCAGGCAGGAGGTCAGATAACAGGTCGAGCAAGAAGAGGAATTAGGAACAGGGATCGCAGGAATAGACAGGGAAGCTGGGATCAGGGTATGAACCTTATTTGAGTCAGTCAAAAGACTAGCTCAGCTGTAGTAATCATATCTTGCAGAGCTCTGAGTAACCCCTGCATTGTCGGATGCTGACAAGCAATCGGGTGTGTCAAATAAAAGCAAAAACGAGGCCCAGTTCACACCAGGCTACTGCACATTCCTGACAGTACCCCCCCCCCCCCCCTCTCATGAGGGCCCTCAGGAACCTTAGCCAATGGACAAGGCTTAAAAGCATTTTGTGCATGATATTGCCGAATCAGACGTGGTACCTTCATATCCTTCCCAGAAACCCACGTACATTCCTCTGGTCCGAAACCCTTCCAGTGGTCCAGATACTGTATGGAACCCAGTACCCAACGAGAATTAAGTATTTTCTCCACCTCATATTCCAACTCACCCTGGATGACTAGTGGAGCAGGAGGAGGTGATGGAGATACCAGAGGAATGTATTTTTTCAGGAATGCTTTGTGGAATACATTATGGATTTGGAATGAAGCGGGCAATTTCTAAAAGTAACCGGGTTAATTACCTCAACAATAGTATATGGATTAATATATTTGTGTGCCAGTTTGCCAGGCTGTACCCTCAACCTCAGGTTCTTAGTAGAGAGCCAAAACTTGTCACCTAACAAGTACTGATGGCCAGATATGCATCTTTTATTAGCATGCTTTTGGACTTGTTCTTGGGCTTTGACCAAGCTCTGATGAGCTTGGGCCCAAACTGTGCACAGTTTAGAGAATATGGCTGCAGCTGAGGGGTTAACTGACTCGGCGGCATGAGTAGAAAAATACCTAGGGTTGAAACCATAATTGCAAAAGAATGGTGACATCTCAAGCGAGCGCTGCTCATGATTGTTTAAGGCAAATTCAGCCAGAGATATAAAGTCCTTCCATTTGTCTTGGCCATCATCCACAAAACATCTCAGAAACTGTTTTAGAGACTGGTTGATCCTCTCCGTCTGCCCATTCATCTGTGGGTGGAAGGCAGACGAGATAGACAAGGAGATACCCAATCGACCACAGAATTCTCTTCAAAACTTAACCACAAACTGGACACAATATTTTCTGGAATGCCATGCAAGTGCAAAATGTGATTAATACACAATGTAGCCAAAGTACGAGCATTTGGTAGTTTGCACAAAGGGAAAAGATGGCACATCTTGGAAAATCTATCCACAACTACCCAAATCACAGTCTTTCCCTTAGACAGGAGCAAGTCAGTGATGAAATTCATGAAGATATGTGTCCATGATCTCATAGGCACAGATAGCGGGTGTAATAACCCTTCAGGTGGCCTACAAGGAACCTTGGATCTAGCACAGGTCTCACATGCATCAACAAAGGATTTAACATCTCGGGCCCAGGAAGGTCACCAGTAGTGAGAGCAAGTATTTGGTTCCTGCCACCCCTGGGTGCCCAGCTAACATGGAGCTGTGAATCTCTTCTAAGACTCAGAGGCAAAGATTAGGGGCTACAAATAGTAGTGACTCCGGAGTGTTCCGGGGTGCAGGAGACTCAGCCATTTGATTCACTAGGTCTGGTTGCAAAATGGACACTACCACACCAGGGGACAGGATGGTATCAGGTTGTATCTTGGGCATGGTCTGAATGTCAAAGCTGCGGGACAGAGTGTCAGCCTTAACATTCTTGGAGCCAGGCCGGTAGGTTATCTCAAAATTGAACCTAGTAACCCTTCCACTGAACTCTCATCAAATACATCCGCATAATCCCTCAAAAATTCTGGAATCTCTCCCTCCCCAGGGGAACATTCCGCAAGTGACACAGTAATACAATGAGGACCACAGTTAGGCCCCCACTGAATGAGTTTCCTGCTGGACCAGTCGAACACAGGGTTACAGTATGTGCTTCCAGCCAGGGCAACCCCAGGATCAGAAGACAAATTATGCATGAGAAGAAAATCAAGGGTCTCAACATGAACAGACCCCACCTTTACTTCAAGGCGGGGGGTGGGGATATACCATACATCCCCTTGGGCAAAAGGGGGAGAGTCCGCTGCAGTGACGTTTACTGGAGACTTGAGCAGCAGGGGACATACCTCTAAACCAGACCAAAACACGGGGTTAATGAAATTTACAGAAGACCCAGAATCGACCTGGGCATACCCAGAAATGCATCTATCCCCCAGCACCAGAGAAATAGGTAACAGTAACTTGTTTTTTTTTTTTTTTTCATGAAGGTTACCTGTGCACCTGAGTAAACCCCTCAATGATCACTCAGGCACTGGAGTTTTCCGCCGGCTGGTCAGGTCTAGCAGGACAGGACCTCACACGATGACCGGGTTTAGGCAGAGGTCATGTTGCAGTGTCTTAAGTGCAGGTTCACACCATCCAGTAGTGACACTATGTAGCCTGAACTCGGTACAGTAATCTCAGCTTAACGTTGACCCTGGCTGATCGTAAGGAGCTGAGACTCGGAAAGGGCAACGTGATCAGGCTGAGAATATATGGTCCCTAGGGACTGGAAAAACATATCCCAATCCCTTCACTCCTCAGAATTAGGGGGAAGATTCAAGGCTCAGGCCTGTGGATCTTCCTGAAGCAGTGATACCACTATCCCCACTTTATCCTCCTGGGACAGAATCTGGTTAACACGGAAATACAACAAACAAGACTGATGAAAAACTTCAGATTTTTCCTTATCAACTTCAAATCTATCAGGAAGCAACATTCTAGACTTGGAGGCCTGACGTACCACAGGCAAAGTCGCCATCACTTTGGTCTGATTAAGCGACAAACGGTGTATTTGCTGCACCAATTCAGAGATCAAACCCGCCACCCCCTCTAAGCTGTTTTTAAGGTCCTGGACAACATCCATTTCCATATAGGGGATAACGGTAAATGGGCTGGCTATTTTGCCAGAACAGGGGAGGTAGGGGCAAGACACGACAGTGAGCCCTAAAGCTGAGCCCACCAACTGTCCCTACCTACTTGCCTCAAACGGCCTTATTTAGCTGCGGACTACCACGAAGGCGGTCCCTGCTCTGGTGTAAGTGAAACACAGAACAAGACAGACAAACCCAATAAGGCTATGTTCACACTACGTAAGTCTCCGGACGTAGCGTTCCGTGAATAAGCGACCGGAGATTTACGTAGTTTGCGTACAATGGAAAGTGTACGATCTACGGCTGCACAGTTCACACTACGTAAGAACTTACGCCAGGATCGTACGCGGCGCCGTAAAAAATGAACCAGACCATTGTTTGAGGATGAAAATGCCGTAACTTACGCCCGTAGCGTAACATGCGGTCCTGTACATAGTGGTGATTTCTTTATTTTTGCACTTTTCTTTGCCGATCCAAAAGGTTCTGTGGGGTTTCCGGGGCTTGGCGAACATTTCCAAGTAAAAGACCGCTGTCAGATCGCTACGTAGGGCGCTCGGGAAGCGTAAGTAGACTACGGGCGTAAGTTCGCGGACCGTATGTAGCCGGCCGCAACTTACGTAAATCCCCGGCCGGAGTTTAACACGTATATGTCTGGCCGCGAAAATATGCGGCCGGACATATACGTAGTGTGAACATAGCCTAAAGGAGAGTCAGCAAGCCAAAGTCAAAACCAAACGGGCAACGCAGTACAAAATCAGTAAACTATTGGAGATTCAAAGGTCAGGCAGGAGGTCAGGTAACAGGTCGAGCAAGCAGAGAAATTAGGAACGAGGATCGCAGGAATAAATGAGGAAGCTGGGATCAGGGTATGAACCTTTATAGCCAGGCCTGAGAGACTGGCTCAGCTATTCCTTTATGAGGATCAAGAGCCCGGTCCGGATCCCCATTGGACTGGTTCTCTGATCCTCCAAGTTCCAGACAGGCAGAGGAACAATCAGTCAAAAGACTAGCTCAGCTGTAGTAATCAAATCTTGCAGAGCTCTGAGTAAAGGCCCTATTCCACAGAACGATTATCGGCCCTATTCGGCTGATATCGGCTATTACGGCCGATTATCATCCCGTGGAATAGGAGGCAATGATCAGCCGTCATCGTTCGTGTCGGCTGATCGTTGAAGTCGTTTGTCTTTCAACATGTTGAAAGACAAACAACTTCTATAGCAGCAATCTGCTGCCGCCGCACCATGTGGTGGGAGCGGCGGCAGCAGACCGCCGCTATATCCTATGGCTGCCAGGATGATTAGTTATCACCCGGGCAGCCCCCAGGTAAGCTCCCCCCGGCCCTCCCCAGGCTCCCCAGGCTGCAGCCAAGTGAAATATCGGCGGCAGCAAATGGGGAACAAGGAGCAAACGTTTGTTCCTCAGAGTCGGGCCGTGGAATAGGGCCTTAACTCCTGCATTGCCGGATCCTGAGAAGCAATTGGGTGTGTCATGCAAAAACCAGGCCCAGTTCACACCAGGCTACTGCACATTCCTGACAGCTGGACTGTGATTGGTGTGAGACAGTGGAGATGAGGCTCTTAGTACAGGGACGGAGATGGTGTTTCTGTTATTGGATCAGTAATACTTCTACATGTAACTGCTGCACACGTATATACTGTATCTGCTCAGGTTTTCCAGGCTTTACATGATGGAGAACTGACCGATGCTGCGGGTTCTAGCCCAGCTACAGCCACCCCTATAGTCAGGTAAAGCAACCACAGAGCTTGTGTAGCGTTGTCGAGTATTCAGTGCTATCTAGTTACTTGACCTGTAGTCCTTATGGTGATTTTCATGTTGTGAATATGGTAACACGACGTCTGGTCTTAAAGATGACCACCAGTAACCCCCTGGCCCCGTGCCCGCGCCGTCCTTTTTCCCCCTCTCAGCCCCACTTTTGGCCATTCCTCTGAACCTGGGAAGCTTTCCTGGGTTGTCAGAGGAGTTGGCCACTTATTTACACACTATATAGAGTACTTGGCCAATAAGGAGGCAAAAACAATGGCTGATCAGGTCCAGAGTTGGCGTTCCAGACCTGGGACTGATGTCTCTGAGACTCACTACGTTTATTCTGTTTTTTATTCAATTCTTTGGACATCCTGATTCCCAGCTTGTGTTTCACTCTGCCTTTGTCTGCTGATTTGGACCTGATGAGGCCTCCGGCTATTGACCTAGATGGAGGCCTCATCAGCGGTGTGAAGGGAGGCTTTTAGTACTAGAGCAAGGTGGGTATTGAGTTGGTGTCCCCTTTCTTCTGTGAAAAGAAAAAAATGCCCGAACCTTAGGCTGGAAACACACACAGCTTTTTTTTTTTGGGGGGGGGGGGGGGG
>NC_091462.1:118283516-118384699 GCF_027789765.1 Dendropsophus ebraccatus
CCAACCTCTCCTATGTCACTATCCTTACCTACCAAATCGTCTCCTATGTCACTATCCTTACCTACCAATCCTTCTCCTATGTCACTATCCTTACCCACCAAACCTTCTCCTATGTCACTATCCTTACCTACCAAATCTTCTCCTATGTCACTATCCTTACCTACCAATCCTTCTCCTATGTCACTATCCTTTCCTACCAACCCTTCTCCTATGTCACTATCCTTACCTACCAACACTTCTCCTATGTCACTATCCTTACCCACCGAACCTTCTCCTATGTCACTATCCTTACCTTCCAACCCTTCTTCTTTGTCACTATCCTTACCTTCCAACCCTTCCCCTATGTCACTATCCTTACCTACCAAACCTTTTCTTAAGACACTATCCTTACCTACCAACCCTTCTCCTATGTCACTATCCTTACCCACCAACCCTTCTCCTATGTCACTATCCTTACCTTCCAACCCTTCTTCTATGTCACTATCCTTACCTTCCAACCCTTCCCCTATGTCACTATCCTTACCTACCAAACCTTCCCCTATGTCACTGTCCTTACCCACCAACCCTTCTCCTATATCACTATCCTTACCCACCAACCCTTCTCCTATATCACTATCCTTACCTACCAAACCTTCTCCTATGTCACTATCCTTACCCACCAACCCTTTTCCTCTGTCGCTATCCTTCCCTACCAACCCTTCTCCTATGTCACTATCCTTACCCACCAACCCTTCTCCTATGTCACTATCCTTACCTACCAAACCTTCTCCTATGTCACTATCCTTACCTTCCAACCCTTCTTCTGTCACTATCCTTACCTTCCAACCCTTCCCCTATGTCACTATCCTTACCTACCAAACCTTCCCCTATGTCACTATCCTTACCCACCAACCCTTCTCCTATGTCACTATCCTTACCCACCAACCCTTCTCCTATATCACTATCCTTACCTACCAAACCTTCCCCTATGTCACTATCCTTACCCACCAACCCTTCTCCTATATCACTATCCTTACCCACCAACCCTTCTCCTATGTCACTTTCCTTACCTACCAACCCTTCTCCTATGTCACTATCCTTACCTACCAAACCTCCTGTGTCACTATCCTTACCCACCAACCCTTCTCCTATGTCACTATCCTTACCTACCAAACCTCCTGTGTCACTATCCTTACCCACCAACCCTTCTCCTATGTCACTTTCCTTACCTACCAAACCTTCTCCTATGTCACTATCCTTACCCACCATACCTTCTCCTATGTCACCATCCTTACCTACCAAACCTTCTCCTATGTCACTATCCTTACCCACCTAACCTTCTCCTATGTCACCATCCTTACCCACCAAACCTTCTCCTATGTCACCATCCTTACCCACCAAACCTTCTCCTATGTCACTATCCCTACCCACCAACCCTTCTCCTATGTCACTATCCTTACCTACCAATCCTTCTCCAATGTCACTATCCTTACCTACCAACCCTTCTCCTATGTCACTATCCTTACCCACCAACCCTTCTCCTATGTCACTATCCTTACCTACCAACCCTTCTCCTATGTCACTTTCCTTACCCACCAACCCTTCTCCTATATCACTATCCTTACCTACCAACCCTTCTCCTATGTCACTATACTTACCTACCAACCCTTCTCCTATGTCACTATCCTTACCTACCAACCCTTCTCCTATGTCACTATCCTTACCTACCAACCCTTCTCCTATGTCACTATCCTTACCTACCAACCCTTCTCCTATGTCACTATCCTTACCCACCAATCATTCTCCTATATCACTATCCTTACCTACCAAACCTTCTCCTATGTCACTATCCTTACCTACCAACCCTTCTCCTATGTCACTATCCCTACCCACCAACCCTTCTCCTATGTCACTATCCTTACCTACCAACCCTTCTCCTATGTCACTATCCTTACCTACCAACCCTTCTCCTATGTCACTATCCCTACCCACCAACCCTTCTCCTATGTCACTATCCTTACCTACCAATCCTTCTCCAATGTCACTATCCTTACCTACCAACCCTTCTCCTATGTCACTATCCTTACCCACCAACCCTTCTCCTATGTCACTATCCTTACCTACCAACCCTTCTCCTATGTCACTTTCCTTACCTACCAATCCTTCTCCAATGTCACTATCCTTACCTACCAACCCTTCTCCTATGTCACTATCCTTACCTACCAACCCTTCTCCTATGTCACTATCCTTACCCACCAACCCTTCTCCTATGTCACTATCCTTACCCATATACCCTTCTCCTATGTCACTATCCTTTCCTACCAACCCTTCTCCTATGTCACTATCCTTACCCACAAACCCTTCTCCTATGTCACTATCCTTACCTACCAACCCTTCTCCTATGTCACTATCCTTACCTACCAACCCTTCTCCTATGTCACTATCCTTACCCACCAACCCTTCTCCTATGTCACTATCCTTACCTACCAACCCTTCTCCTATGTCACTATCCTTACCCACCAAACCTTCTCCTATGTCACTATCCTTACCTACCAACCCTTCTCCTATGTCACTATCCTTACCTACCAAACCGTCTCCTATGTCACTATCCTTACCTACCAAACCTTCTCCTATGTCACTATTCTTACCTACCAACCCTTCTCCTATATCCCTATCCTTACCTACCAACCCTTCTCCTATGTCACTATCCTTACCTACCAACCCTTCTCCTATGTCACTATCCTTACCTTCCAACCCTTCTTCTATGTCACTATCCTTACCTACCAACCCTTCTCCTATGTCACTATCCTTACCTACCAACCCTTCTCCTATGTCACTATCCTTACCTACCAACCCTTCTCCTATGTCACTATCCTTACCTACCAAACCTTCTCCTATGTCACTATCGTTACCTACTAAACCATCCCCCTATGTTACTAACAAACATATTTACAAGAATAGGACCCAGAACAGACCCTTGTAGCCACCACGTGTATCCAGTCTCTGCTCGGAATATTCACCCTTACCAACAATGCTCTTATTTCTATCCTTCACCAACCACAAATCCAGGGATTAAGTCAAATTTTCTCTAACTTCTCTATCAGATCTTTATGGTGAACTGAGTCTTTGCTGAAGTCAAGATAGGTGATATCCCCGACACCTTCATCCAACACTTTTGTGACATAAATCAATGAGATTAGTCTGACATGATCTTCCCTCAGTGAAGGCATGCTGGGTTTCCGCATAAATATGGTAACAAGACCAGGCTACTACATAGGTAGTATAACAAAAACAGCTTATTATATACATACAGTTAGAACAGTAACGGAACAAAGATACAATAGAACCAAGATTACTGCATAAATATGGCAACAGAACAAAGCTTACCACATAGATATGGAAAAAGAACCAAGCTTACTACATAGATGAGGTAACAGAAGTCATATTAAAGGTTTTATTAAAGGGCATGTACTGTGCACAGCTCAAGACTGATGAAAAGTACATAGAAGTTGATGGCATTGATCGGGAGCAGCTTAATTCTTCAGTTGGAAGCAAAGCAGCACTGTCCCCAAGAGGAGGAGAAATTTTTAGATACAGTATCAGATCCAAGAGAGGGTAACAAAATTAGTCTAAGTACAAGGATATCATCACTGAACTTAGCGTTATAGATATGGTTCCAAAACCAATCATAGCACATAGACAAATAACAAAACCAAGCTTAGTGCAGAGATGCAGTGACTGAACCAAAGCTACTCCACAGATGGGATTGCAGAACTGTTCACTGCAAAACTACAGAACTAGACCAGTTCTTGGTTCTGTTACCATCTATTCAGTAAGGTTGGCTTAAATATGGAGTCTAGTTTATTGATATGGTAACAGAATTAAGCTTTGAACCCATTTGTTCTAAATTTTTGGAAATTGTGGAACATAAAGATGGAACAATATGCCACTATGGAAGGACACCAGTCTACCATTTCTCAGTGATACACAACAATTTCAAAAGTCTGTGCCACATTGGAAATGTGATGAACGGAAAAATGGCCTCACACCGCAGGCTTCTTCTGACTTTTTACCATCAAGATGTATTCCAGCGTCCAGCCATGGACATGGACAGGGAATGGAGAAAATATACAGTTACAAAGGACTATACAGTTACTGTACATGCGGCTATTTCAGCAGAACGTCACCCTTATCACCATTGATATAATAAGGAGGCTGTTAGGTTATAAGGGATTCCTGGTTCTCTGCTAGATATCTGACATCACACAAAGGGATAATACATGCCCCGAACACTGAGAAGCAGCATGACTACAAATCACCAGTCTCACTTAAAGGAGAAGTCCGGTGAAAATTTTTATTAAAATATTGTATTGCCCTGGAAAAGTTGTACAAATTACCAATATACACTTATTACGGGAAATGCTTATAAAGGGCTTTTTTCCCTGCACCTACTACTGCATCAAGGCGTCACTTCCTGGATAACATGGTGATTTCACGACTCCCAGAGCTGTGCGGCTGTGGCTGCTGGAGAGGATGATGGCAGGGGGACACTGAGGGACACAGGGCACTGGAGGGACACTGAGCATCCCTCTGCCATCATCCTCTCCAGCAGCCACAGCCGCACAGCTCTGGGAGTTGGGTCGTGACGTCACAATTTTATCCAGGAAGTGACATCACCATTTTATCCAGGAAGTGAAGCCTTGATGCAGTGATAAGTGCAGGGAAAAAAAGCACTTTATGTGCATTTCCCGTAATAAAAGTATATTGGGGATTTGTAAAACTTTTGGGGGGCAACACAATACTTTAATAAAAAATGTTGCCGGACTTCTCCTTTAAGGGCATTTTATACCGGCTGATTATCGACCAGGAGCGTTTCGGTAAAATGGTGGTGGGATTTACCAAAGCTTCTTCAACGTGCAAATCATTTTTAGATGCAATTGTTTTTATATTGTGTAAATTAATTGCATCCTGTACAGATTTATCACGCCATGGGCAATTTTTGAAAAGTTTACCAGGCACAAGAAGAAATACGAGTTAGAACTGGTTAAAAAATATAGAGAAACGCTCATATGAAAAGTATAACTTAAATAGTAAATTCCAGAATATTTGAAGGAAATGGTTGGGCACCACCAGGCTCTTGTGTCCCATTATACTCTGATCAGACAGTGCACTCCCATATGAGCAAACACAGGGCCAACAAAAAGCACACATATCTTACACATATTATACACATATAATGTATGGTCCTGCTCCGTACATCACTCACCTGTGCGGCTGATATAATACAGAATATACAGATATATAACATATAATGTATGGTCCTGCTCCGTACATCACTCACCTGTGCGGCTGATATAATACAGAATATACAGATATATAACATATAATATATGGTCCTGCTCCGTACATCACCTGTGCGGTTGATATAACAGTATACAGATATATAACATATAATGTATGGTCCTGCTCTGTACATCACCTGTGCGGCTGATATAACAGAATATACAGATATATAACATATAATGTATGGTCCTGCTCCGTACATCACCTGTGCGGCTGATATAACACAGAATATACAGATATATAACATATAATGTATGGTCCTGCTCCGTACATCACCTGTGCGGCTGATATAACAGAATATACAGATATATAACATATAATGTATGGTCCTGCTCCGTACATCACTCACCTGTGCGGCTGATATAACACAGAATATACAGATATATAACATATAATATATGGTCCTGCTCCGTACATCACCTGTGCGGCTGATATAACACAGAATATACAGATATATAACATATAATGTATGGTCCTGCTCCGTACATCACCTGTGCGGCTGATATAACACAGAATATACAGATATATAACATATAATGTATGGTCCTGCTCCATACATCACCTGTGCGGCTGATATAACAGAATATACAGATATATAACATATAATGTATGGTCCTGCTCCATACATCACTCACCTGTGCGGCTGATATAACAGAATATACAGATATATAACATATAATGTATGGTCCTGCTCCGTACATCACCTGTGCGGCTGATATAACAGAATATACAGATATATAACATATAATGTATGGTCCTGCTCCGTACATCACTCACCTGTGCGGCTACAGATATATAACATATAATGTATGGTCCTGCTCCGTACATCACCTGTGCGGCTGATATAACACAGAATATACAGATATATAACATATAATGTATGGTCCTGCTCCGTACATCACTCACCTGTGCGGCTGATATAACACAGAATATACAGATATATAACATATAATGTATGGTCCTGCTCCGTACATCACCTGTGCGGCTGATATAACAGAATATACAGATATATAACATATAATGTATGGTCCTGCTCCGTACATTACTCACCTATGCGGCTGATATAACACAGAATATACAAATATATAACATATAATGTATGGTCCTGCTCCGTACATCACCTGTGCGGCTGATATAACACAGAATATACAGATATATAACATATAATGTATGGTCCTGCTCCGTACATCACCTGTGCGGCTGATATAACACAGAATATACAGATATATAACATATAATATATGGTCCTGCTCCGTACATCACCTGTGCGGCTGATATAACACAGAATATACAGATATATAACATATAATGTATGGTCCTGCTCCGTACATCACCTGTGCGGCTGATATAACAGTATACAGATATATAACATATAATGTATGGTCCTGCTCTGTACATCACCTGTGCGGCTGATATAACACAGAATATACAGATATATAACATATAATGTATGGTCCTGCTCCGTACATCACTCACCTGTGCGGCTGATATAACACAGAATATACAGATATATAACATATAATGTATGGTCCTGCTCCGTACATCACCTGTGCGGCTGATATAACAGAATATACAGATATATAACATATAATGTATGGTCCTGCTCCGTACATCACCTGTGCGGCTACAGATATATAACATACTGTATAATGTATGGTCCTGCTCCGTACATCACCTGTGCGGCTGATATAACAGTATACAGATATATAACATATAATATATGGTCCTGCTCTGTACATCACCTGTGCGGCTGATATAACACAGAATATACAGATATATAACATATAATATATGGTCCTGCTCCGTACATCACCTGTGCGGCTTATATAACAGAATATACAGATATATAACATATAATGTATGGTCCTGCTCCGTACATCACCTGTGCGGCTGATATAACACAGAATATACAGATATATAACATATAATGTATGGTCCTGCTCCGTACATCACCTGTGCGGCTGATATAACAGAATATACAGATATATAACATATAATGTATGGTCCTGCTCCGTACATCACTTACCTGTGCGGCTGATATAACAGAATATACAGATATATAACATATAATATATGGTCCTGCTCCGTACATCACCTGTGCGGCTTATATAACACAGAATATACAGATATATAACATATAATGTATGGTCCTGCTCCGTACATCACTCACCTGTGCGGCTGATATAACACAGAATATACAGATATATAACATATAATGTATGGTCCTGCTCCGTACATCATCTGTGCGGCTGATATAACACAGAATATACAGATATATAACATATAATGTATGGTCCTGCTCCGTACATCACTCACCTGTGCGGCTGATATAACACAGAATATACAGATATATAACATATAATATATGGTCCTGCTCCGTACATCACCTGTGCGGCTGATATAACACAGAATATACAGATATATAACATATAATGTATGGTCCTGCTCCGTACATCACCTGTGCGGCTGATATAACAGTATACAGATATATAACATATAATGTATGGTCCTGCTCCGTACATCACCTGTGCAGCTGATATAATACAGAATATACAGATATATAACATATAATGTATGGTCCTGCTCCGTACATCACCTGTGCGGCTGATATAACAGAATATACAGATATATAACATATAATGTATGGTCCTGCTCCATACATCACCTGTGCGGCTGATATTACAGAATATACAGATATATAACATATAATGTATGATCCTGCTCCGTACATCACCTGTGCGGCTGATATAACACAGAATATACAGATATATAACATATAATGTATGGTCCTGCTCCGTACATCACCTGTGCGGCTGATATAACAGAATATACAGATATATAACATATAATGTATGGTCCTGCTCCGTACATCACCTGTGCGGCTGATATAACAGAATATACAGATATATAACATATAATGTATGGTCCTGCTCCGTACATCACCTGTGCGGCTGATATAACAGTATACAGATATATAACATATAATGTATGGTCCTGCTCCGTACATCACCTGTGCGGCTGATATAACAGTATACAGATATATAACATATAATGTATGGTCCTGCTCCGTACATCACCTGTGCGGCTGATATAACAGAATATACAGATATATAACATATAATGTATGGTCCTGCTCCGTACATCACCTGTGCGGCTGATATAACAGAATATACAGATATATAACATATAATATATGGTCCTGCTCCGTACATTACTCACCTGTGCGGCTGATATAACAGAATATACAGATATATAACATATAATGTATGGTCCTGCTCCGTACATCACTCACCTATGCGGCTGATATAACAGAATATACAGATATATAACATATAATGTATGGTCCTGCTCCGTACATCACTCACCTGTGTGGCTGATATAACAGAATATACAGATATATAACATATAATGTATGGTCCTGCTCTGTACATCACCTGTGCGGCTGATATAATACAGAATATACAGATATATAACATATAATGTATGGTCCTGCTCCGTACATTACTCACCTGTGCGGCTGATATAACAGAATATACAGATATATAACATATAATGTATGGTCCTGCTCCGTACATCACCTGTGCGGCTGATATAACAGAATATACAGATATATAACATATAATGTATGGTCCTGCTCCATACATTACTCACCTGTGCGGCTGATATAACAGTATACAGATATATAACATATAATGTATGGTCCTGCTCCGTACATTACTCACCTGTGCGGCTGAGCAGAGCAGCAGCCGCCTTACACCTCAGCCTAGTATATAGCTCTGTCCATCCTTCGGGGGATATTCTCTGGGGCCGCACCAGCTCTGTTTTGAATTTTATCATCTTAGAAATATCTAATAATGAGACTGAAGATTATAGGTGGAACACGGCCAGAAAAGTTCTAAAATATAATCTCTGACTTATCAGTATATACTGTATGTAGTGTACAGGATGACTCAAAGGCAAGAAAATGGCCACAATAAATTGAACCATTCAGCAGATGATCCAATTACAGACTCAAGTATTGGGAGAAGAGGGAACCTGTTAGGTCCCTGACATAGCAGCCATCTTTATTATCGCCATCTTCAATTCAACTTCAGCTTTGAAAATGAAAATGACCCCATGGTAACAATAAAGAGCCCCTGATCTTGTTGATGACCCCCATAATAGTAATAATGACCTCATGGTAATGAGCCTCTGGTCGTGTTGATGATTCCATGGTAATGACACGTTGGAGACGCAACAACTGTTATTTGAAAAGTAAGGACAAGGAGAGAAAGGAGCTGCTGCACCTCACACCTATGGCTAACACTAATGCCTCTCGGCTACTTTTAAAAAACATCGACAGGATGTTGGTATATAATTTGATCAAACCATATTGCCTCATGTACCACATGCAGGTCCCCTGGCTCACATGGATCCCTACACTAACTCACCACTGTGTCAGTCAGTGACCGCCAACCCCACAAAGCAAGCACAAGCAGGGAAGGGAGGCCACGGAATGGCCCTGCAACAACACTGTCACAGGACCAAACCCCAAGGGCCTTCCCACAAGCCGTCTTGGTGGCACCTTTCTTTGCCCGCAGCGCCTGCTGGGTGTTTGGGGGTTTGGTCCTGTGGCAGTGGGGTTGCAGGGCCATTCCATGGCTCCCTTCCCTACTTGCAATCAATTTGGGGTGCTGGCGGTCGCTGACCGACACAATGTCGATTTAGTGTAAGGACTTATGTGAGCCAGGGGACCTGCATGTGGTACATGAGGCAATATGGTTTGATCAAATTATATACCAACATCATGTTGATGGTTTTTAAATGTAGCTGAGAGGCATTAGTGTCAGACATAGTTGGGAGGTGCAGCAGCTCATTTCACTCCTTGTGCGTATTGTGATTTGGAAAGACTGTGTGCAATGAGAGGTTGCCTGTAGTGAAGCCATGATAGTTTTATCTTGGAATACCTATTTATCTTGGTGGTCTAAAGGTTGTGGTTGATGAGGTGTAAAGAAAGGCTCCTAGTATAGCACCAGGTGATGTATATCGCCCTCCTCCTGAACTGTGAATATGTTCAGGCTCATGGACCTATTATTTTAACATGGTAAAGTATAATAGAATAGTGAGAGTGGGTTCCAGAGATTGTCTGTATAAAGATGACATTGATCTGCTGGAAATTGAATGTTTTTGCCAAAAGCAAATTGGTATACATTCTTTGTGCTAGATGTATTATTTGCTTTACTAATTTTTGTGCCAAGACAGTGAACAAAAGTATCTAGAAAAGGGCAAGGACTTAAAATGCTTTAATATGTGTTAAAGAAGGACAACCAAGAGGGGGAGTATGCAGTGTCCCAGAAATAGTTTTCCGGCTGCTGTATGTTTAAGGTTTCATGTAGCTGAGGAATACAGTACATTGTTTGGCACTCCGTAGAGTACTTGGCATTGTTTGTTCTATGTATTTGCTGCTGGTTTACTTGTCACACTGCAACACACTGCTTAAAAGGGTTATCCAGCGCTACAAAAACATGGCCACTTTCTTCCAGAGACAGCTGCCTTTAAAAATCCAAAGCATGTGGCCAAAAGACACAAGAGCGAGCTGGCCCAGAATTAGCACGAAGCACAGCAGAGGAGTGGGCAGAACCAAGACTTGGACAGTGCCACCAAGGGAAAGTAACAGATTGCTCTTGAGTGGCACCCAGTGGCATTACACTGCAGATCCCTTCCTTAAGGATAGGTAAGCCAAAAAAATTTTTTTTAATCTTTATGGGCTCTTGCTTCCCATGTATTGTTTATTTCTTATTTTTGCTGTTTTCTAAATTGTCCGTTGGATTGTTACAAGTTACTGTACAGATTATACAATTCTATGTTTAGAAGAAGAAGGATGAGGAAAAGAAAGAAAATGTTCAGAAAGAGAAATTAGAGACAACAGAAACAGCAAATAAGAAAAGAGATTTGATCTCTTCCTTATTACATTATTTATTAGACTCAGTAGCTGTTGGGATTCTTAATGATGAGTTTTCTTATGGCAGCCTTCATCTCCTTGTTCCTCAGACTATAGATAAGAGGATTAATGGCCGGTATGACAATACAATAGAACAGAGATATCATCCTGCCATTGTCCTCAGATCCATAGGTGCCCAGGCGTAGATAGGTAAACATGGCGGTGCCATAGAAAAGGAAGACAGACACCAAGTGTGAGCTGCACGTGGACAGAGCTTTGTGTCTTCTCTCTGAGGAGTGAATGAGAAGGATGGAGCTCAGGATTTTGACGTACGAGCAGAGGATGAGGAGGAATGGGACAACAACTGCACACATGCAGGAAATGAAGACTAAGAGCTCATTGATGAACGTGTTGGTGCAAGCCAAGTAGAGAATTGGAAGACTGTCACAGAAGAAGTGGGCGATGCGCTTGGATCCACAATATGGCAAGGTAAAGATAAAAACTGTTTGTACAAAAGACACCAATGATCCAAAAAGCCAAGATCCTACAGTCAGCTTATAGCACATCTTAATGTTCATCACCGCAGTGTACCGTAATGGGTGACAGATCGCCATGTACCGGTCGAAGGCCATAACCCCCAGAAAATACATTCTGACATTCCAATACAGAAAAATAAAAACATCTGAAAGGCACAGGCCGAAAAAGAGATGGTCCGATCCTTCGAAAGGAAGCTCTCCAGGACTTTTGGAACGGTGACTGTAGTGAAACAAAGTTCATGGAAAGATAAATTCCTCAGGAAGAAATACATTGGGGTTTGGAGAACTGGATCAAAGGACACAGCCAGTATGATGAGGCCATTACCAACTATTGTGGCAGTGTAGGAGAAGAGGAAGAATGTGAATAATATGGCCTGTAATGGTGGAGAAAGGTCCGAGAACCCGAGGAGGATGAACTCAGTGATGTTTGTCTGCATGTCTTCTGTTACGAGAAGTTTTGACTCTCTTGTAACTCTGCGAACATATAGAAGTGTGGATTGTAAATATTAATCTTCATCTCTATGTATAAAATATAAAAATTACTCCCTCCTCCACCTGTGCTTTACACTACTAGCCATCGTCTTCTTTAGTTTAACATATGAGCTTTGCCTTCATATTTTTGTTCTTCCTAATACTGCCACCCACAGTTACTAGTCAATGGGCCAGAAAAGGAAAAGAGGAAAAAAATGGAGAACTAAAAAAAAGAGAAGAACTAAGATGAAAAGGAAAATGATCGATGGAACAACTATAATAAAAGGAAGAAGCCGACGAAGAGGAAAAAATGGAGAACTAAAAGGAGAAGAACAAAGAAGAAAAGGAAAATGATAAAAGAAACAAAAAGAGGAAAAAAATAGGAAGATAAGGATTTGCTGCTAGATGTCATAGTAAGTTCTGTAAGATAATTGCTCTTTTTGGAAATGTCTATAAAAATTAACTATCACAGTTCTTGGTGCAGAAATCTGAAATCAGGCAAGGGACCAACTTCCACACTCTACAGTAAGCAGAAACAGTTTCATAAACTTTCTTCATTTTTCAGATTCAGTGGTTTGTTAATGACAATGACGACGAGCAACATATATATATATTTTTTTAGGGGTGTTTCCATTTCAAATTTTTTGGTGGAACTCAGATCTTACTTCTACCCTTCTTGGTTATGGGTATTGGGGTTTTAATAAGGAGGGTAATGTTAACCATTTAATGGGCTAATACTAAGCCCATGCATAGTAAAGGTCCCCATCTATCATATGGCGCCACTTCTCAGCCTGAAGAGCATAAAGGATCCAATATAGTCTGAAGAATACAACAAAGCCCAAGTGAGTATTAGAAACCTGTAAAAAAAAAAGAAAAGAAGAAAATAATATATTAGTAAATTAATAAAAATTACTATAACACGCTTTGTTCCCAGCTTTTGACTGTGCCCTGGTCCCGGTGTGCTCATTTCCACTGTAGCCACTAGGGACCTTCACATGATCATCAGGAAATTTCCCATGAAGGTGCAGTGCGGAGAAAGTTGCTGGAGCACAGAAAGAAGCTGGGAACAGTAGACACTTTTGTGCACAGTTGCAGGACACCTGTTATTTTGACAGATGTTCCTTCTACTGTACAGTAAGCAGCAATATATATAGATCGTTGATATCAGTCTCTGTCCCTAAGGAGTGAAGTGGAGATACTGAGCGTCACCACAAACTGCTGAGCTGTATGTTCTGTGCCTGACCCAGTTAGTATTTATTGAGGCATACTGTGCCTGCCGTATGTTTAGTTCAAGCAGGGCCTGTCACTATATAGCCACTGGCCCAGCTGTAGGGCACAATGTGCAATGTCATCTGGCACACCTTTAGCTCTTGAGGGGAAAACCCCGTACAAAGCAGCAACTCCTGTCATTTAGATCATTTTGACATGTATCGTAACCATCCATCTGCTATGCATCACAGTTAACTGTCTGGCCCATGGAGGTAAGCCTTGATGGTATACAGTGGCTCTAAGGCCATACAATCCATGGGCCAGGTGGTGTCCACCTGGTTCCTGTAGCATAGGGCCCAATACAAATTGGCCATCGAATTAGAAACAAAATTTAATTCTAGCAAATCCTCAAAAAATGAATCTTGGAGACTTCACTCATCATTGGTCTTCATATACAACAACTATGTATGTAAGAGAAAGAAGTCCCCAAGAAGCTCATATCCCACCATTGAGGTCAGCACTATCCTCGCAGATATATCAGAACTATGGATGAGCTTTATGCGCTGAGCTTGCTTTTCTGTTATTATGGGCTCCAGCACAATCTCTGGCTCACGGCCGTGCGGAGCAGGAGCATGCTGGGCTTCTTTGGCTTCTTTGTACTCAGCTTCATTTATAAGCATAAAATATTCAGTGTTCACTTTTTAATCCCAGCCGCATATTGGAAAGCATTTGGTTTTATATTATTTTCACACTCTGTAATACTACGGCCGTTGTATTGCAGCATAGCAGTTGCACATGTACCTGCGACCAATACTGCCATATTGGCCACAGGAACATAACTGAATGGATATTTGAATTACGGAAACCAATGGGTGTGCTGCAATTCAATTAACCATTAACTTCAATACAAGTATGGCCATGAGAACGGCCATACATTGTGTGAACAGACTGCGAACAACCACCATTGTTTACAGTCTGCCGGCCGGAAATAATAGACATGTCAATAATTTCCACACCCGTAAGGGAATAGCGGCCATTGTGCAATACATTCTGTGCACAGTGGCCGCTGTTCCCCATAGGATTTTTTTTTGTCTTGTTATAATTGGCAACAGCGGACGTTCTTGTAAAAAAAGAATACACTGTGTGAACATAGCCTTACAGTTATATGCCAGGCATTTAATAGAAGTTCCCATCTAGAGTAGGGGTCACATGACAGCTGCAGCCAGACACCCGTTTCAGGCTCTGTGCAGGGGAAATAATGGCGTCAGGAGGATTTAGGGGCATTTTTCTTGATCCCACTTTTGACATTAATCTGTGCTATAATCTTGGAAAAAATGATGAACTGATAGATAAACCCTCCTGATAAAGGAGAAGGACAAATCCAGTAGTTACTATGTGAACAATGTTATAAGGTAAGAGGCTAGACTGGAAGGATATCAGGCCTTCCCCATCGTCCATAATAAGCTGCTTCTGATCTAGTCATTGGTCTTAGTGTAGAGATGACTGAAGATGTGCAATGAAAAGGTAAATGTCAGGAATCAGGTGATACAGACACGACAAGACAGTGAGCCCTAGGTCTGAACCCACCCACTGTCACCTGCCTGCTTGCCTCAATCGACCCTAGGCGGTCGCGGACAACCACGAAGACGTTCCCTACGCTGCGTAAGTGAACACACAGAACAATACAGACAGACAAAACACAATAGAGAGTAATGAACGATCCGGGTCAAACCACACTAGCAACAAGGTACAGAATCAGGAAAACAAGGAATAGTCTAAGTCCAGGCAAAGGTCAAAACACGAGTAGTCAAGCAAAAGGAATCAGGACGGGGATGACAGGAAAAGGACAGGGTGAGCTGGGACTAGAACTGATCTATGAACTGATCTAATAGCCAGCGATGTACTGCTGGCTGGCTCTGAACTATATACCAGAGGGAGGGTCCTGGACCAGAGCTAATTGGTCCGGACTCCTAATGAGCAAAACACAGCAGCTGCATCGCTGCATACAGAGTGGCTGAACTGAAAGCCACTCACCCTGAGTGCAATGCCACTCAGCTGTGTCCCGGTCGGCCGACAGCCAGTCACGTGACCCCACGGCGTCTCCGGTCGCTAGGGGCGCCGTCGGGTCTCCGCGACGTCACCCGGCCGGCGGAGGCGGAGCGACGGCGCTGCACTCCAGCCGGGGCAGACATCGCTGGAGCACGGTCAGGTAAGTTGCTGACATTACCCCCCCCTTCAGGAGGGGCCTCAGGACCCTTATTACATGGACCAGGTTTGGACGGGTTCCGAGTATGGTATCGTCTGACTAGATGAGGGGCATGCATGTCCCTGGTCGCCACCCAGGTACGCTCTTCTGGTCCGTAACCCCTCCAGTGGACCAAATACTGTAATGACCCTTGAACCCAGCGGGAGTCCAGAATTCTCTCCACCTCATATTCCAATTCCCCCTGAATGACGATCGGAGCAGGAGGAGGTGATGGAGAGACAGGTGGAATATATTTTTTCAACAATGCTTTATGGAATACAGAATGAATTTTCAACGCCGTAGGAAGTTTGAGTCTGAACGTGACGGGATTTATAACCTCAGTAATAGTGTATGGCCCAATGTATTTAGGGGCCAGCTTCCCTGACTGTACCCTCAATTTAAGATTCTTAGTAGCTAGCCAGACCTTATCACCTACTGTATAATGGTGGCCAGATATGCGTCTTTTGTTAGAAAATTTTTTGTAGGAGTTTTGGGCTTTGACCAAGTTCTGATGAGCTTGGGCCCAAACTGTGCACAGTTTAGAGAATATGGCTTCAGCTGAAGGATTTAGAGAGTCGGCGGAGTGAACCGAGGAGTATCTGGGGTTAAAGCCATAATTGCAGAAGAACGGCGACATCTTAATGGAACGTTGTTCGTGATTATTGATCGCAAATTCGGCGAGAGAAATGAAGTCGCGCCATTTGTCCTGTGTATCAGATACAAAACACCTTAAGAACTGTTCTAATGACTGGTTGACTCGTTCTGTTTGCCCATTGGTCTGGGGATGGAACGCAGAAGAGAAGGACAATGAGATACCTAGTTTACCACAAAATTCTCTCCAGAAACCCGCAACAAATTGGACACCTCTATCTGAGACAATGTCTTCCGGAACCCCATGCAATCGTAGGATATGGTTAATGAACAAGGTAGCTAGTAGGCGAGCATTGGGGAGTTTGCGCAGTGGAATAAGATGGCACATCTTGGAAAAACGATCCACCACCACCCAAATGACCGTCTTCCCCTTAGATACAGGTAAATCAGTGATAAAATCCATAGACAAGTGTGTCCAAGGTCTCGTAGGGGCCGGCAGGGGATGAAGAAGTCCCTCCGGTGGCCTACGAGGAACCTTGGACCGAGCACAGATTTCGCAGGCCTCAACAAATGCCTTGACATCTCGGGCCCAGGATGGCCACCAGAAGTGGCGGGAGAGCAAATATTTAGTGCCCGCGATACCTGGATGACCCGCCAAAACAGAGCTATGAGTTTCCTCCAACACACGGAGGCGAAGGTTCGGCGGCACAAACAGGAGAGACTCGGGCGTGTTAGGTGGGGCCACATCTTGGGCCTCTGCGATAAGGGTCACCAGATCTGGTTGTAACACTGACACCACCACACCGGGTTTTAGGATCGTATCGACCTGATTCTCTGGGATATCTTCCGGGCTAAAGCTGCGGGAGAGAGCGTCAGCCCTGACATTACGAGAACCAGGTCGGTAAGTGATCTCAAAATAAAACCTAGTAAAAAATAGAGCCCATCTAGCCTGACGAGGAGAGAGACGCTTAGCTGTATCGAGGTAGACCAAGTTTTTGTGGTCAGTCAGTACAGTAATCTTATGTTTAGCGCCTTCTAAAAAATGCCGCCACTCATCAAAGGCCATCTTGATGGCCAATAGCTCTCTATTGCCAATATCATAGTTGCGCTCCGCTGGAGAAAATTTTCTCGAGAAGAACGCAACAGGTCGAAGATTGCTCAGGGTACTCGACCCTTGAGACAATACTGCTCCAACCCCCACCTCGGATGCGTCCACCTCTACCACAAATGGACGCTCAAAATCTGGGTGAACCAGTACTGGAGCTTTCGAAAAACACCGTCTAAGAGTGTCAAATGCTCCCATGGCTTCGGGAGACCAATGTACTAGATCCGCCCCCTTTCTAGTCAGGTCAGTGAGGGGTTTAGCAATGAGAGAGAACCCCTTAATGAATTTCCTGTAGTAGTTGGCAAAGCCCAGGAACCTTTGAAGAGCCTTGAGATTGTTGGGTCTTTGCCATTTTTTCGATGGCCGCTACTTTAATAGGGTCCATACTAAAAGAGTTGGGGGTAATATTGTAACCTAAAAAGGAAATCTCTTGGATACAAAAATGACACTTAGATAATTTGGCGCATAGACTGTGTTGTCTCAAAAGCTCCATCACTGTACGTACGTGTCTAACATGCGAATCCCAATCAGGGGAAAAGATTAAAATATCATCCAGATATACGACCAAAAAACGTCCTAGATATTCACGAAAAACATCATTCACAAACCTCTGGAATACTGCTGGAGCATTACACAGCCCAAAGGGCATGACCAGGTACTCAAAGTGGCCCTCTGGGGTATTAAATGCGGTTTTCCATTCGTCTCCTTGCTTGATACGAATTAAATTATATGCTCCCCGGAGGTCAATTTTAGAAAACCACTTAGCTCCACTTATCTGATTAAAAAGATCTGGTATCAATGGCAATGGATGCTGATCTTTTACAGTGATTTTGTTTAGTTCCCTGTAATCAATACAGGGCCGCAGACCGCCATCCTTTTTACCAACAAAAAAGAATCCGGCCCCCATAGGGGAAGAGGAGGGCCGTATGTGACCTTTACGTAAGCTGTCCTTAATATATTCCCGCATGGCCTCTCTCTCAGGACAGGACAGGTTAAAAATTCGCCCTCGAGGGTATTTAACACCGGGAATTAAATCAATAGAACAATCATATGGTCGGTGAGGCGGGAGTCCCTCCACAGCCCTTTCATCAAAGACATCGGCAAAATCACACAAAAATTCTGGAATCTCCTCCTTATCTGGAGAACATTCCGCCAAAGCAACAGTAATACAGTGAGACCCACATGCTGAACCCCATCTTACAAGTTCTCTGCTGGACCAATCAAACACAGGGTTGTGTGTCTCCAACCAAGGCAATCCCAATATCACGTCAGATGACAAATTGTGCATGAGAAGAAAATCAAGTTTTTCAACAT
This sequence comes from Dendropsophus ebraccatus, assembly GCF_027789765.1. Taxonomy (NCBI): domain Eukaryota; kingdom Metazoa; phylum Chordata; class Amphibia; order Anura; family Hylidae; genus Dendropsophus; species Dendropsophus ebraccatus. Next base: position 118,302,230 of record NC_091462.1, read on the forward strand.
GAATTGAGCCCACCTTGACCTCTAGACAGGGGGTGATATAACGTACTTCCCCTTGCACAAACGGCGCAGAATCAGCTCCTGTGACATTTACAGGACGCTGAAGCAGAATGGGACATACCTCTAGACTGGAAAAGAACGTGGAGTTAATAAAATTAGCAGAAGATCCGGAATCTATCTGGGCATATCCATTTATAGTTTTATTTCCCACGGACAAGCAGATGGGTAATAACAACTTATTTTTAAAGGGTACCTGTGCGCCTGAGAGATCCCCTCGATAATCTCTCAGGCGCTGGAGTTTTCCGGCGAGGATCTTGGTCTGGAAGGGCATTGTCGAAGTTGATGACCGGTCTTTCCACAGTAGAAACACAGATGGTTTTGCATCCGATGGGCTCGCCTGACCTTAGCATCAGTGACGTCTACCTGCATAGGTTCTACGGGTGATGAAAAAACGGGATGGGAAGGTGGGGAGCTCGAGGACCTGGAATGATCGGGGGTACTCTTTTCCTTCTGTCGGTCCCTCAGTCTGCGGTCAACCCGGATGGCCAAGCTCATACTATCCTCCAGTGATTCAGGAGTGGGGTACGCTACCACCATATCCTTCAAGCGGTCGCAAAGACCCACACGAAACTGGTACCGGAGCGCAGAGTCGTTCCATGTGGAAAGACCACTCCACTGTCTGAACTCAGAGCAGTACTCTGCCACTGGACGACGGCCCTGTCTCAGGCTTGTTAACTGACGTTCTGCGTTAGAGGCACTGTCAGGATCGTCATATAATAACCCCAGCGCAGCGAAAAAATGGTCAGTAGTCAGCAACTCAGGCGAGTGAGAAGGTAGGGAAAAGGCCCATTCCTGAGGAGGACCCTGGAGAAGGGACATAACAATGCCCACCCGCTGGGTCTCATCTCCTGAGGATCGGGGGCGCAATCTAAAAAACAATTTGCACCCCTCCCTAAAGGCACGGAACTTCTTCCTGTCTCCCAAAAATTTGTCCGGGAGTTGAACAGGTGGTTCCGGGGGTACTGGGGAGGTCACGGTAAGCTGTCGGGGTGCCGTCTCCTGGTCTTGGACCCTAACCGCCAGCTCCTGGACCATAGTATTAAGTCTCTGCATCTGTTCCACAATGTTAGTCATGGCGGTCCTGTTATCCATAAGGCTAGCGGCAGTATAGGCTGGCTATTCTGTCAGGAATCAGGTGATACAGACACGACAAGACAGTGAGCCCTAGGTCTGAACCCACCCACTGTCACCTGCCTGCTTGCCTCAATCGACCCTAGGCGGTCGCGGACAAACCACGAAGACGTTCCCTACGCTGCGTAAGTGAACACACAGAACAATACAGACAGACAAAACACAATAGAGAGTAATGAACGATCCGGGTCAAACCACACTAGCAACAAGGTACAGAATCAGGAAAACAAGGAATGGTCTAAGTCCAGGCAAAGGTCAAAACACGAGTAGTCAAGCAAAAGGAATCAGGACGGGGATGACAGGAAAAGGACAGGGTGAGCTGGGACTAGAACTGATCTATGAACTGATCTAATAGCCAGCGATGTACTGCTGGCTGGCTCTGAACTATATACCAGAGGGAGGGTCCTGGACCAGAGCTAATTGGTCCGGACTCCTAATGAGCAAAACACAGCAGCTGCATCGCTGCATACAGAGTGGCTGAACTGAAAGCCACTCACCCTGAGTGCAATGCCACTCAGCTGTGTCCCGGTCGGCCGACAGCCAGTCACGTGACCCCACGGCGTCTCCGGTCGCTAGGGGCGCCGTCGGGTCTCCGCGACGTCACCCGGCCGGCGGAGGCGGAGCGACGGCGCTGCACTCCAGCCGGGGCAGACATCGCTGGAGCACGGTCAGGTAAGTTGCTGACAGTAAAAACATGAATATTGTCAGCTCCGCGGATATCCATAAAGTCCACCGTATATACTGGGTACCAGATGAGGAGCACCGAAACATCAAACTCCAGGGACATCAGAATTTTACTGTACCATCCCAGATAAAACTGTGCGAGCCATGATGAAGAAGTATACTCTGAAGCGCGTCGGTGTTTTTATTGTGGTTCACAAGATGGTACAATAAAATTGGAGAGTTTAAACTCACTGGAGCTGGAACATCTTTTGAAAATTCTTCTGCAATAAAATGGTGCCAGATTAATCACTGGAAACGTAGAACAGATCTCCTGTGGACGCTCATAACCCTAGCTTCAAAATGGCACCTCCTTGCCTATACTCTATAGATGGCATGCCAATGGGATATCTCATCGGGATCATTAGGTAGACAAAACCCCGAAGCGACCACTCCTCTTCAATGAGCTCCACCTGCGCAAAAAGAGTGTGAGTCAACATCTCTTCTATTATCTCCAACGTTATAGCCACATTATCACACAACGTATTTATTTATTTATTTGCCAGGAATGTCACGTAAAGCAGGTATTTCCTGCATTATGATGTCCCTGGAACGTAATGCTGTCCCTGCCTCCCCCTGCTGTCCCTAGATGCGATTGGGCAGCAGGAGGAGGCTGTCTCACACAGCCTCCTCCTGCTGCCCCTGCCCAGAGGGGAGCCCAGAGGGTTAACCCTATAGGCGCTGCAGTCCGTGGGAACGCAGTGTCTATAGTGAATCAGGAGGGAAATCCGCTCCCTCCAAACCCCCCTTCACCCCCTTATACCATAGACACTCAAACTCTGCTTAATGCGCCTGGGCTGCTATGGTAATAACGACCAGGCCCCTGCACCGAGGCAAGGGTCTGATCGTGCGAATGAGCTGTCAGTGTACTGACAGCTCATTCACTCTATAACACATTACAGCACTGATCATGTGCTGTAATGTATCATAGATGTACCTAAAAAAGTAAAAGGGAAACACCCACAAATATATAACTAAAGAAACAAATAAGTAAGTAAATAAACACATTCCCTATCCCCATGTCACAACTCAGGTCACATAGAGATGCAGGAGAGATGCGGACAGTGGATCCTAAACTCAGCTCCGCCCACTGTCCCTGCCTACTTGCCGCTATCTGCCCTTAAATGGCAGCGGGCAACTGGGCAGCAGTCCCTGGCCTGGATATGTGAAACAAAAGACAAGACAAACAAACACAATAAGAATAATCAGCAATCCAGGTCACAACAAACGGGAAGCAAAAGTACAAAATCGAATCCAAAGGCGTAGTCAAATAACAGGCAATAAGGTCAGGGGCAGGTGGCAAGCAGGAATGGTCAGGAAGGCGGAGCAAGGGTGCAAGGAACCAGGGAACAGACAAAATAGCAGACACAAGACAACCAGATTAACTGTTACACGACTAGAGGAGCAGACCAGACATGGATGGGGCAGGGAAACAATTAGCAGAGCAGAAGGCATAAGACACAGTTCAGACAGGGCACAAACAAAGGCAAACAAAACACAGAATAGGTGGAAAGTTATGGCCGAAAGCGCAGTCTCGGTCGTACCTTACGCAACGAGGACTGCGCCAAAGTTCCATCATGTGCATTCATAACACCCCCTTTATAAATGATCCCCTATAAATAAAATACACGTATTTGGTATTGCCGTGTCCGTAATGACCCCGTCTATTTACCCCTTACATTAATTATCCTGCCCGATTAACAACATAAAAAAATAATAATAAAAAAATAACCATAAAATAATTCTTTTGTTAATCCTTTCCCCAAAACGACACCCAAAGAGTAAACCGCTAAAAACGCCAGCTTATGCCGCAAAAAAAAAAAAAAAAAAAAAAGCCCTCACATAACTCCATGGGCGAAAAAGACAAATATTACTGCTCTTACAATATGCAAGACACCCCGAGATAGCTGTCTGCAGATGGGAAGTCTTTCCTTTTAGAGAGATTGTTTGGCATAAATCCCCAGTCAATGGTCTAAGGCTCCTGGACTGAGCGAGACCTGACTTGAAGGGACATCTCTTTTCTCAGGAGGTGTCAGAGCTATTTTGCATCTCATTTCTTCCCAGAATTCTCAGTGGAGCAGCAATGGTCTATAAGTCTCCACACGTCTTTATGATGAGCTCTCCTTAAGGAGAGTCACTACCCCTTGACCCAATATAGTATAAATGCCATAAACTATAACAAAAGTGATGTAATACTATATATATACAGTATATATATCACTGTAATCGTACCGACCTGAGGAATAATGATAACATCATATGTAACATAAAGTAACTGCTATATAACATGGATATCACTGTAACCGACCTGACGGATAACGATAACATGTCATATGTAACGTATAGTAACCGCTATATAACATGTCATATGTGACGTATAGTAACCGCTATATAACATGTCATATGTGACGTATAGTAACCGCTATATAACATGTCATATGTGACGTATAGTAACCGCTATATAACATGTAATATGTAACGTATAGTAACCACTATATAACATGTCATATGTAACGTACAGTAACCGCTATATAACATGTCATATGTAACGTATAGTAACCGCTATATATGTCATATGTAACGTATAGTAACCGCTATATATGTCATATGTAACGTATAGTAACCGCTATATAACATGTCATATGTAACGTATAGTAACCGCTATATAACATGTCATATGTAACGTATAGTAACCGCTATATTGTGGGGAGGCTGAGGGGCAATGTTATTGTGGGGAGGCTGAGAGGCAATGTTATTGTGGGGAGGCTGAGGGGCAATGTTATTGTGGGGAGGCTGAGGGGCAATGTTATTGTGGGGAGGATGAGGGGCAATGTTATTGTGGGGAGGCTGAGGGGCAATGTTATTGTGGGGAGGCTGAGGGGCAATGTTATTGTGGGGAGGCTGAGGGGCAATGTTATTGTGGGGAGGCTGAGGGGCAATGTTATTGTGGGGAGGATGAGGGGCAATGTTTTTGTGGGGAAGCTGAGGGGCAATGTTATTGTGGGGAGGCTGAGGGGCAATGTTATTGTGGGGAAGCTGAGGGGCAATGTTATTGTGGGGAGGCTGAGGGGCAATGTTATTGTGGGGAGGCTGAGAGGCAATGTTATTGTGGGGAGGCTGAGGGGCAATGTTATTGTGGGGAGGCTGAGGGGCAATGTTATTGTGGGGAGGATGAGGGGCAATGTTTTTGTGGGGAGGCTGAGAGGCAATGTTATTGTGGGGAGGCTGAGGGGCAATGTTATTGTGGGGAGGCTGAGGTGCAATGTTATTGTGGGGAGGCTGAGAGGCAATGTTATTGTGGGGAGGATGAGGGGCAATGTTATTGTGGGGAGGATGAGGGGCAATGTTATTGTGGGGAGGCTGAGGGGCAATGTTATTGTGGGGAGGATGAGGGGCAATGTTATTGTGGGGAGGCTGAGAGGCAATGTTATTGTGGGGAGGATGAGAGGCAATGTTATTGTGGGGAGGCTGAGGGGCAATGTTATTGTGGGGAGGCTGAGGGGCAATGTTATTGTGGGGAGGCTGAGGGGCAATGTTATTGTGGGGAGGCTGAGGGGCAATGTTATTGTGGGGAGGCTGAGGGGCAATGTTATTGTGGGGAGGCTGAGGGGCAATGTTATTGTGGGGAGGATGAGGGGCAATGTTATTGTGGGGAGGCTGAGAGGCAATGTTATTGTGGGGAGGCTGAGAGGCAATGTTATTGTGGGGAGGCTGAGGGGCAATGTTATTGTGGGGAGGCTGAGGGGCAATGTTATTGTGGGGAGGCTGAGGGGCAATGTTATTGTGGGGAGGCTGAGGGGCAATGTTATTGTGGGGAGGCTAAGGGGCAATGTTATTGTGGGGAGGCTGAGGGGCAATGTTATTGTGGGGAGGCTGAGGGGCAATGTTATTGTGGGGAGGCTGAGAGGCAATGTTATTGTGGGGAGGCTGAGGGGCAATGTTATTGTGGGGAGGCTGAGGTGCAATGTTATTGTGGGGAGGCTGAGAGGCAATGTTATTGTGGGGAGGCTGAGGGGCAATGTTATTGTGGGGAGGCTGAGGGGCAATGTTATTGTGGGGAGGATGAGGGGCAATGTTTTTGTGGGGAAGCTGAGGGGCAATGTTATTGTGGGGAAGCTGAGAGGCAATGTTATTGTGGGGAGGCTGAGGGGCAATGTTATTGTGGGGAAGCTGAGAGGCAATGTTATTGTGGGGAGGCTGAGGGGCAATGTTATTGTGGGGAGGCTGAGAGGCAATGTTATTGTGGGGAGGCTTAGGGGCAATGTTATTGTGGGGAGGCTGAGGTGCAATGTTATTGTGGGGAGGCTGAGGTGCAATGTTATTGTGGGGAGGATGAGAGGCAATGTTATTGTGGGGAGGCTGAGAGGCAATGTTATTGTGGGGAGGCTGAGGGGCAATGTTATTGTGGGGAGGCTGAGGGGCAATGTTATTGTGGGGAGGATGAGGGGCAATGTTTTTGTGGGGAAGCTGAGGGGCAATGTTATTGTGGGGAAGCTGAGAGGCAATGTTATTGTGGGGAGGCTGAGGTGCAATGTTATTGTGGGGAGGCTGAGGGGCAATGTTATTGTGGGGAAGCTGAGAGGCAATGTTATTGTGGGGAGGCTGAGGGGCAATGTTATTGTGGGGAGGCTGAGAGGCAATGTTATTGTGGGGAGGCTGAGAGGCAATGTTATTGTGGGGAGGCTGAGGGGCAATGTTATTGTGGGGATGCATGACTGTGGTCAGTGTGATGCTGTGATGGGGCAAGGAAGACTGTACTCACCCTCACATTTATATTTTCCACTTGCACTTTACATGGATGAGCTTTAAAAAGACAAACCAATGTCTTTGATTCCATGGGAGACTGAGAAGTTTTATTCCGTAACATGAGCATTCTTTAACTTGGAGTCCATGAATTATATGTAATCAATGTGATCATGAGGTTTATACCCCCCAAGTATTAATCCACATTGCAGATTAATTGGCAATTGTATAGTAGGCAGTATAATGGCAGTCACCCAGCTTTCCCAGCATTTTGTATAAAGGGGTCACCCAGCTTTCCCGACATCTTGTATAATGGAGGTCACCCAGCTTTCCTAGCATCTTGTAGTCAGTATATAAAAATGTAATAGTTTTCTTTCTGAAGTAGTCCAGTCTTAACAATGATACCACATGCTTTGCTATACAAAGGGGCCCGCTGAGGCTCTGTCGCCCAGGGTCCCACAAAAGCCTGGAGCCGGCCCTGATAAGTACTACAGTATATATATACACCCAAATGCACCCGCATCCCATTTAATTAACAAATTAAGTTCAATTTCACAGCCGTGTTACAGAATGACCAGTGTCATATATAGTGTGAACCCGACCTTAAGGTGATTAGCCACACGTCTGAGGATGACTGGGAAACATGACTCGGACACCTTCCAAACAATTAAATCCCAAGCAAATATCAAGCTATTACATGTGGCTGCCCCACAAACATGATGACTCCACCACCACAACGGGAATATCATACTGGAGCACAGTGATAGACGACCTCACGATGGCTGATACATTACAAGCCTTACGCACTGCAGTAAAATACTTACTTTCTGACTTCTCCTGGGAAACAACTTAAATTAAAACGACTTAACTTAAAAGACTAAAATTACCCATAGTGCCTTTGTTTCCCCTTATAAGGGATTCCTTATTGGAAACATGACAGCCCACTCCTGCTTGCTGACCTCTTCCATTGTGCATGAGCATGCCTATCATTTGGGAAATGGTCATCACATTGGTCACCACCCATCTTGGACCACCCGTCTTGGACCCGCCTATCTAAGACATTTTGGGAAATAGTCATCACATTGGTCACCTCCCGTCTTGGACCACCCGTCTTGGACCCGCCTATCTAAGACATTTTGGGAAATAGTCATCACATTGGTCACCACCCGTCTTGGACTCCCTTGCTTCCTCACCCTCCCTTGGTGTATATTCGGCATACCCTTAAGAGAACCCCGATACGATTACCACTGACAATTGTTATTTTCTAACTCTGCTGCGGCAAGAAAATCCATTCTCCATTTCTAGATAGAACCCTGTCCGCCAACAAGACGGCTCTCGCTCAAGAAACTAGTTTATCTCTTTCGCGTGGAGTGGATAGAGGCTTCTCTACCCAAAGAAAAGAAGGTCCAACGTTTCTACCTCACATGGTCTAAATTCCTCCCTCTCATCCCGCCACGCGTGAGAGACAGATGGAAGCAATGCTAACGCAATACAACATGGCGTATAGAACACAACGTTAGTGCTAGGGACCCGTTTGATGGCCATCACATCTTACTACTGATCTCACCCCCCGGGATGTCACCTCCTTCATCTCCCTCTGGGTGCCCAGAACCAGGTCTAATACCGCGATGTATCTATTATAGGACATATAATACCGCATAGATTGTAATTAGAGTGAATCTACAGTGTAATCGAAGCGATTCACAACACTCGGCAAACAGCTTCACTCTCCGCTCTGTTTGGCTCCTGGTGCCTGGAAAAGCTGGATGCAGCTGTAGGAGAAGTTTCTCAGGACTGCATCCAGCTTTCCAGGCACCCGGAGTGGAACAGAGCAGTGCGGAGCGGAGATCAATGGCAGCGGGCAGACAAGCCGATTGTGGAGCGTACCAAAGCGCCTTATTTACACTGTAAGCTCGCTCCTCTCTGATTGTAATAAACGGCCTGTTACAGGCAGGTACAGAGGAAAACATCTGATAGGGACGGTATAGTGTAGCTGTCATGAAGCACGCTGAGCCAATCAACCTGAAATCCATTCTGCGGCCAGAAGTTTGAGTATCCATGGATATGACGGCGCCAGGTTGGTTTTCTGCACAAACCTAATTGGACCCAGTGTGGTCGTATCCATGGATGCCTGAAAGACGTGGCCTCCTCCTCTGCCTGATATACAGTGATTTACGCCTGCTCAGGAACAGGTGTAGATTTCTGCAGATGCCATACAGCAGGTCAGGCCAGAGGGGTGCGCCGGCGGGACCATCGGGGACAGCGCCTAATTCAAGACCGTACGCCGGTCTTCATAAATGTGCCTCATAGTGTTCTTTGGTGCCCTGCGCAGTTCACTTAAAGAAAAAGCTGGCGAGTGCGTCGTCACATGGCCTCTATTTAAAGGGAAAGTGTCCACATATTAAACCCACATTTCAGAATCACATAATTGAACACCAATGAGGGATTATAGTAGTCATGCACAGTGCACTCGCTGACCATACTACGGGGGGGACATATAGCACAGTGAGGATTTCTGATGCAAGGGCATAGGGGAACAATAAGCCCCGCCTCTTTGGCACTATTCACAGTCTGAATAATTATTAAAATAACAACACAGGCAAATACAACAAAGGTCGACTCTGCTTTTATTGCTATATATCCAGTGGAAGAACGTTCCCTTCCCCCTGCACTATAGATGTTTACTCGGTGTGCTCAATAATGGACATGCACTGTACGGCCACTTGTTACTAGGTAAGAGAACAATCAGCTCACATATTACTAATACTCTATGCAGAGATTCAATTGATTTCTCACCTGTGCGGCTACAGATATATAACATACTGTATAATGTATGGTCCTGCTCCGTACATCACCTGTGCGGCTGATATAACAGAATATACAGATATATAACATATAATGTATGGTCCTGCTCCGTACATCACCTGTGCGGCTGATATAACAGAATATACAGATATATAACATATAATGTATGGTCCTGCTCCGTACATCACCTGTGCGGCTGATATAACAGAATATACAGATATATAACATATAATGTATGGTCCTGCTCCGTACATCACCTGTGCGGCTGATATAACAGAATATACAGATATATAACATATAATGTATGGTCCTGCTCCGTACATCACCTGTGCGGCTGATATAACAGAATATACAGATATATAACATATAATGTATGGTCCTGCTCCGTACATCACCTGTGCGGCTGATATAACAGAATATACATATATATAATATATAATGTATGGTCCTGCTCCCTACATCACCTGTGCGGCTGATATAACACAGAATATACAGATATATAACATATAATGTATGGTCCAGCTCCGTACATCACCTGTGCGGCTGATATAACAGAATATACAGATATATAACATATAATGTATGGTCCTGCTCCGTACATCACTCACCTGTGCGGCTACAGATATATAACATATAATGTATGGTCCTGCTCCGTACATCACCTATGTGGCTGATATAACACAGAATATACAGATATATAACATATAATGTATGATCCTGCTCCGTACATCACCTGTGCGGCTGATATAACACAGAATATACAGATATATAACATATAATATATGGTCCTGCTCTGTACATCACCTGTGCGGCTGATATAACAGAATATACAGATATATAACATATAATGTATGGTCCTGCTCCGTACATCACCTGTGCGGCTGATATAACAGAATATACAGATATATAACATATAATGTATGGTCCTGCTCCGTACATCACCTGTGCGGCTGATATAACAGAATATACAGATATATAACATATAATGTATGGTCCTGCTCCGTACATCACCTGTGCGGCTGATATAACAGAATATACAGATATATAACATATAATGTATGGTCCTGCTCCGTACATCACCTGTGCGGCTGATATAACACAGAATATACAGATATATAACATATAATGTATGGTCCTGCTCCGTACATCACCTGTGCGGCTGATATAACACAGAATATACAGATATATAACATATAATGTATGGTCCTGCTCCATACATCACTCACCTGTGCGGCTGATATAACAGAATATACAGATATATAACATATAATGTATGGTCCTGCTCCGTACATCACCTGTGCGGCTGATATAACACAGAATATACAGATATATAACATATAATGTATGGTCCTGCTCTGTACATCACCTGTGCGGCTGATATAATACAGAATATACAGATATATAACATATAATGTATGGTCCTGCTCCGTACATCACCTGTGCGGCTGATATAACAGAATATACAGAAATATAACATATAATGTATGGTCCTGCTCCGTACATCACCTGTGCGGCTGATATAACAGAATATACAGATATATAACATATAATGTATGGTCCTGCTCCGTACATCACCTGTGCGGCTGATATAACACAGAATATACAGATATATAACATATAATGTATGGTCCTGCTCCGTACATCACCTGTGCGGCTGATATAACAGAATATACAGATATATAACATATAATGTATGGTCCTGCTCCGTACATTACCTGTGCGGCTGATATAACACAGAATATACAGATATATAACATATAATGTATGGTCCTGCTCCGTACATCACCTGTGCGGCTGATATAACAGAATATACAGATATATAACATATAATGTATGGTCCTGCTCCGTACATCACTCACCTGTGCGGCTGATATAACACAGAATATACAGATATATAACATATAATGTATGGTCCTGCTCCATACATCACTCACCTGTGCGGCTGATATAACAGAATATACAGATATATAACATATAATGTATGGTCCTGCTCTGTACATCACCTGTGCGGCTGATATAACACAGAATATACAGATATATAACATATAATGTATGGTCCTGCTCCGTACATCACCTGTGCGGCTGATATAACACAGAATATACAGATATATAACATATAATGTATGGTCCTGCTCCGTACATCACCTGTGCGGCTGATATAACAGAATATACAGATATATAACATATAATGTATGGTCCTGCTCCGTACATCACCTGTGCGGCTGATATAACAGAATATACAGATATATAACATATAATGTATGGTCCTGCTCCGTACATCACCTGTGCGGCTGATATAACAGAATATACAGATATATAACATATAATGTATGGTCCTGCTCCATACATCACGTGTGCGGCTGATATAACAGTATACAGATATATAACATATAATGTATGGTCCTGCTCCGTACATCACTTACCTGTGCGGCTGAGCAGAGCCGCGCCAGCCTCACCCCGCAGCCTCCTGTATAGTCCTGTCCATCCTCCGGGGGTTATTCTCGGGGGCCGCACAGTAGTAATTGCAGTAATTGATAATACGGTTGAGGATTGTACATGGAACACGGCCAGAAACGGATACACGTGGTCTGTATGATGTATTTTTATACTAATAAACTTTCCAGGTTTTTGAGAAGTATTACGTTGGGTTTCATTCGGTCTTACCCTTTGCGGTTGAGGGTCTTCTTTGCGGGGGGCTTTGTGGTATTTTTTTACTATGTCCTTTTACCTTTCGGTAATGTTGTTGTGCTTTCTACAGTTACTTTGTGGTCTGTGGGGTCAGAGGGCTATGGTTAGTATGGGAAGCTGGGCTGATCTAAGGGCTGGTAAGTGACCCATCTGTAGGTGGCTGAAAGAACCTGGATATAGCAATAGATGAGGAAGTCTACGGAGGGTATCAGCTGGTTCAGCCATTGAGAGATTGGACCATATGATCTCCACCTGAGTGATACCTACTATACCAACTCACCCCTCCCCATCCCTGTGGTGAACGGGACTTGCCTCGGGAACCCCACCAGAATACATTTCCCCCCAGATTGTGCTTATCTCACGACAGAGATGCTCAGCCAATCAGTGACTAGAGCGGCATCCCAACCCAGTCACTGATTGGCTGAGCGACCAGCTCATCAGCTGTGTGGTAACGTGTGGAGATCCCGGAGCCCGGCTGGGGAACCCGAGGCTGGTCCTGTCGCTCACTCCCTGCCCCTGCTGCCAGATTTTAAAAATGGCCAGACGTCTCCTTTAACCATTACACCACGATAAGGACAACCATCCGTCCACCACTGGGCTCCACTAGTGTTTCGAGTCATTGGTAGCATGCATGTCTCAATGATAACATAGCTGGTATGTATCTGCTGATAGATGGTGACGGCAATGCTGGGTATGGATATATCGTCCACTGAATGATAGATGATATCAAAGACAACAGAAGAGACTGAACTATTTCTGGTCACGCGGCTCTGGTGTCACTCATATCCGGTGACATCTACACAGCCGTCCAGGAAACCTTTATTTTACAAAAATGTTCAGTGATCATTACGATACAAGGACATTATATAGAAGATATTACACAACAATAGAGGAGACTAAAACATAGGGAGCGACTTAAACAATGTAATAAAACCGACCGGCTGTTCACCAAAATATCATTCATTCTCTTAAGAAATGTCAATTATTCTGTTATAACCGGAGCCAGTAACACAGTATCAGCTACATGGACTCTTGAGTAGTCCTCATGGGGGCTCTCTGGCCATGATGGTCTCCAGTCATCATGATGGTGACTCTCATGTGTTAATGTTGGCCACTAGGCAATGATAATGACTCGATAAAAAAGATAATGACCTAATGGTAATTAGTATGGGTCTCTGGTCTTCACTATGACCTAATGGTAATAAGTATGGGTCTGTGGTCTTTACTATGACCTCCTGGTAATGATGATTGGTCTCTGGTCTTCACTATGACCTCCTGGTAATGATGATGGGTCTCTGGTCTTCACTATGACCTATAGTAATAATGATGGGTCTCTGGTCTTCCCTATGACCTTATGGTAATGATGATGGGTCTCTGGTCTTTACTGAGAACTCTTGGTAATGATGATGGGTCTCTAATCTTTGCTATGTCCTTATGGTAATGATGATGGGTCTCTGATCTCTACTATGACCTTGTGGTAGTAATAATGATGGATCTCTGGTCTTTACTATGACTTTATGGTAATGATGATGGGTCTCCAAACTTCTCTATGACCTTATGGTAATGATGAAGTTCCTGGTGTTGATAGTGGCCCTTATGGTCATAACAATGACTTGCTAGTCTTGGTGATGACCCATGGTAATAATGGTGAGTTACTGGTGTTGATGGTGGACTTTATGGTCATGATGATGAGTTTCTGTTCTTGATAATGACCCATGGTAATAATGATGAGTTCCTTGATGATGACCCATGGTAATAATAATGGTGAGCCTCTGGTCTTGATAATGACCCATGGTAATAATGATGAGTCCCTGTTGTTTATAGTGGCCCTTATGGTCATGATGATGAGTTACTGGTCTTGTTCACACTCTACCCTTGCTGATTTCTGGCTGACTGGACATTGGCCTGCTCACAATGTAGTACACAGTACGATAATCAGCACAATGAGTAACAAGGCGATGAGACCCCCGATAATTCCAAACACCATCTGTAAGACAAAACATAACACAATGTTCCACTGGTTTAATCCTGCCATTTTTTATTTTTGTTCATTAATATTTTTTTCTTTCATGGTTTCTTCGGGCCATCCATATATGTTTAGTCTCAGCAGGATTAGCTGCTTCTTTGTACTGTTTTCCACACAAGGATTCTGCAAGTTCTTTCTAAGGAACCTCCAACCTTGTTGGTGGCAGCAGAGCCAGGGGTGGTAGGCTCCAATTATCTGGGATAATGTTTTGTAGTGTGAGGAGGATGCCCCCAATGAATATATCCCCACAGCCGGGTCATAGTGAGTAGACTTGTCCTCTATCCTAGGACTTAGTGAATAGTCTTATACCCTCTAATGTAATCAGATATCAATAGAAAACAATAACTACTATAATACACACAGTTTAGGGTCGGTCCTGACTGTGAACCCTAAAGCAAAGCACTAAGCCTGGTGTGCAGCCCGTCACCCCTCCTCTCACCTTGTCCTTTTTCCTGTCTCTTTGGACCTTGAATAGAATAAAAGAAAATTACAATGAAACAAGAATTAAATAACAAAAACATTGTCTGGAATTGTTGTTTTGTAATCACCTTTCAGCAGGCACCTCAGTGCAAAAGTACAATGCCATACAGAAAACCTCTGTGATACCGGCCTCTGTGGGAGACCTGTATCCATCACACCCTACACCTGTATCCATCACACCCTACACCTGTATCCATCACACCCTACACCTGTATCCATCACACCCTACACCTGTATCCATCACACCCTACACCTGTATCCATCACATCCTACACCTGTATCCATCACACCCTACACCTGTACCCATCACACCCTACACCTGTATCCATCACACCCTACACCTGTATCCATCACACCCTACACCTGTATCCATCACACCCTACACGTGTATCCATCACACCCTGCACCTGTATATATCACACCCTACACCTGTACCCATCACACCCTACACCTGTATCCATCACACCCTACACCTGTATCCATCACACCCTACACCTGTATCCATCACACCCTACACCAGTATCCATCACACCCTACACCTGTATCCATCATACCCTACACCTGTATCCATCACACCCTACACCTGTATCCATCACACCCTACACCTGTATCCATCACACCCTGCACCTGTATATATCACACCCTACACCTGTATCCATCACACCCTACACCTGTATCCATCACACCCTACACCAGTATCCATCACACCCTACACCTGTATCCATCACACCCTACACCAGTATCCATCACACCCTACACCAGTATCCATCACACCCTACACCTGTATCCATCACACCCTACACCTGTATCCATCACACCCTACACCTGTATATATCACACCCTACACCTGTATCCATCACACCCTACACCTGTATATATCAAACCCTACACCTGTATCCATCACACCCTACACCTGTATCCATCACACCCTACACTTCTATCACACCCTAAACCTGTATCCATCACACCCTACACCAGTATCCATCACACCCTACACCTGTATCCATCACACCCTACACCTGTATCCATCACACCCTACACCTGTATCCATCACACCCTACACCTGTATCCATCACACCCTACACCTGTATCCATCACACCCTACACCTGTATATATCACACCCTACACCTGTATCCATCACACCCTACACCTGTATATATCAAACCCTACACCTGTATCCATCACACCCTACACCTGTATCCATCACACTCTACACCTGTATATATCACACCCTACACCTGTATCCATCACACCCTACACCTGTATCCATCACACCCTACACCTGTACCCATCACACCCTACACCTGTATCCATCACACCCTACACCTGTATCCATCACACTCTACACCTGTATATATCACACCCTACACCTGTATCCATCACACCCTACACTTGTATCCATCACACTGTAAAGTATTATCCATCACACCCTACACTTGTATCCATCACACCATACACGTGTATCCATCACACCCTACACTTGTATCCATCACACCCTGCACCTGTATATATCACACCCTACACCTGTATCCATCACACCCTACACCTGTATCCATCACACCCTACACTTGTATCCATCACACCCTACACCTGTATCCATCACACCCTACACGTGTATCCATCACACTGTAAAGTATTATCCATCACACCCTACACTTGTATCCATCACACCCTACACCTGTATCCATCACACCCTACAGTTTTATCCATCAGATAGTGTCCATCACACTCTCTACAGTGGTATGTATCACACTCTACGTTAGTATCCATCACACTTTACACTAATGTCTAGGGATGAGCGAAGCCACATTTGCAGTGAAACCTGGAGTAAATTTGCTTGGCTAAAAAAATCACCAAAAATGACAGCCATCCATGTTGGCATACAGTTATGTGGTTACTCTATGGGAGAAAAAAAATACTTCTATGCGACAGCATATGGAGCGACACCACCCCACTGCCTGGAGGAACCGGGACCAGTTATCCACATCTTGCCGGGAACAGCAAATGGCTGTGGCTACCACCCCGCAGCCAGTAGCAGAAAGCCAGGATTCTGTAGCCTTGGTTGTGGTAGTAGTAGGTGCCTTACATCGACCGCTGCCTCCTCCATCAGCCACAGTAGGAAAACACTGTCAGTGATGAGACAGCAGTCACTGTCGTAGGTAAAGATGAGCGAGTACTAAAGTGCTTGGGTTTTCGTTTCAAGTAACGAATCCCATTAAAGTCAATAGGAAACTCAAGCATTTTTGCAGGGGACCCAAGCTCGGCACAGGGAAGGTTGTATGAAAACCTGTCAACCTGAGAAAATGATGGAAACACCACAGAAATGGACAGGAAACAGCAGGGGCAGCATGCATGGATGCCTGTGAGGCTGCCTAATCGCACCATTACGCCAAATTCTGGGCAACAGCCTGGCAGTGAGAACACAGGGAACCATTAAAATAGAGGTAACATATGAACCACCCCAACATTTAGCCTGACACAGCATAGCAGTGAGAACACATGGAACCATTGAAACAGAGGTAGAATTTGAACCACACCAAAATATAGAATCTGTGGGTAAGTGGTGCTATATGGTGTATGCCAGCCTCTTACACAGAACAATGAGCAGTGAGGTTGGATATGGCTGAACTAAAAAAATAAACCAACCCTGCAGACTGGATGCAGATGACAAAAGATACTGGTGGTCACACTAGTTTTTGGAGGTTGTCGTATAGAGTCTGTGTGTAAGTGCTGCTATATGGTGTATGCCACCTGTTACACAGGACAATGAGCAGTGAGGTGCTATGCAGCTGTACTACAAATCACAGCAATACAATATACAACAGCAGCAGCACCAGCCACAAAATATTCTAATAGTACTGAGGACTTCTTTGGGGTCTATATGCAACACCTTCTGTCCCCCTTCTGCCAGCAGCCGACCACCACAGTGTGCTGCTAAAATTGTGTTGGCTGCACTTCAAGTCCCAGCCAGCAATCTGGAGTAATCTGTAGTAAAAAAAATAATAAAGATTTTAAGCCCTTATAAGGGCTGTTGGGTTCTGTATATAGTATCCCTGCCTACAGGAACGCTAATTCCCTCCCTAACACTCTCCCTGACAGACAGCAGTTCTGTCCTTGATCTCTTCCAGCCTGCTTGTAAGGCGAGCACCGCCGACACAGAGTTTTATATGCCAGGGTGATCTGATCTGCCCAACCAATCGCTGCTATTAACATGTATGGGTCCCACGTGATCGCAGGATGTACCAAAGAGTCTCTTGCATGTTGATTGGCTGAGAATTTGCGCCCAAACTTACAGGAAAAGGATGATGCCATTTTCTCGAGTATCGCGAGATGCTCATCCGAGTAACAAGTACCATCGAGTACCCTAATGCTCGAAAGAATACCAAGCTCAGACCAGAACGTTCGCTCATCACTAGTCGTAAGCAATGACCAGGAGACAGCAATACTCTTACAACCAGTTGGCAAATAGAGAAAAAGCAAAAAGTTCACTTGGCACTACTCCCGTAGACAAATGTATCTTCCGTATAACAATGAATAACTGCTATGGCTCACCCTTGCGGTCAGTCTGTTCCAGCGTGCGACCTAGCGTGGTGCTCTGCAATCCACAATGTAGGATCCAATAACGTAGCAAGTAGGAGATGATGTTGCGGCACTCACTTGTAATTCATAAAAGGTCTTTATTGATCGTTAGACAGAATACAAAGTAACCAAAAGTGCTCAGTATAGGTTACATAGCAGATGCAAGTACATTCCACTCAAAGCGACGGCCGTTTCGCCGTCATACGCATCAACGGGCTCAGTGGTACGTCATCACGTTTTTACGTAATCATTATATAGTCTAAAAAGTAAGGCGGTACTGCCCCACCGTTGCAACCTTTTAAAGTGACCCAACACCATTAAAATAATCATAGTATAAAAACATATTGTCTGAATGTAAATCATAAGAACACACTAAGATCGTTGCGGTCATTAAGACCTAGCGGTCCAAGCGCATCGGTCTGGATAATCAAGCGAGCTTCTCTCTGCAACAATATACGTTGACGATTCCCACCTCTTTTGGGTAGCTCAGCTTGTTCCAGTCCTGCAAATCTTAAGACATCCGCATTACCGTTGTGGGCGCTGTTAACATGTTCTATTAACCTAGGGGCTCCTACTCCTGTGCGGATAGACCTACGGTGTTCCCTGAATCTAACATATAAACACCTGATTGTCTTTCCTATATAGAACATGCCACATGGACACATTATCACATAAACTATGTATGTACTCCTACATGTCATAAATTGTTTTATTGTGTGTTCGTGTCCTCCTATCCGGATAAATTTAGAGCACATATTATAACAACAAAAATTACAATGTCCACATCTGTGGTTGCCATTTGGAGCGGTTCTTTTTAACCAGTTTGGGGACATGGATTGCACTACACTACTTGTTAGATTATCTGCTATTGTTTTTCCCCTACGGTAAGAGAGGAGAGGCCTCCTAATGGCTATGTCTTTTAAGTCCTGGTCTGATTCTATCAAATACCAGTGTCTATTTATGGCTGTTTTTATTTTTGTATCCATACTGGAATGTTTAAAAGAAAAATTAAATCTCTTCTCGCTGTTTTTTATGACTATATTCACACTGGAATCATTTGCTTTTTTTCTAGTATCTTTTAAAACACTCCGTGGGTATCCTCTTTGTCTAAGCCTCCTGTCTAGATCATCAACTTGTTTTATATATGTATCATGTTTTTTATTGACTCTTTTTAAGCGCATATACTGGCTGAAAGGAACTGCTTTCTTTACATGGTCTGGATGGAAGCTTTAGTAGTGGAGTAAGGCATTGGTGGCCGTAGGTTTACGGTATCCCTCGGTAATAAGTACGTCATTTTCCACCAATACCTTAACATCCAAGAATTCCAGAGCTAAACCTCCTATGTTGTATGTAAAATACATGTTCATAGAGTTACAATCATTAAGGTACTGTACAAATTCGCTGAATTCTTTATCTGATCCTCCCCATATGACAAAAACATCGTCCACAAATCTGTGGTAGGATCTGATGTACTTGGCATATGGGTTATTTTTGGAATAGATATACATTTTCTCAAAATAGGCTAAAAAAATATTAGCATAGGTACAAGACACAGGAGTGCCCATCGCCGTACCAGTGTTCTGAATGTACCAGCGACCATCAAACATGAATGCATTGTTCCTTAAGATAAGTGACAATGCATCACATATGAAGTCACGGTACATATCAGATTTACCGGTAACTGCGAGGGCACTCCTGACTGCCTCGATCCCAGCTTCATGTGGAATTCTAGTGAATAAACTCTCCACATCTATGGAGCATAATATATCACCTGTTTGCCATTCCTGATCTTGAATGGTTTTTAGAAATTCATTAGTATCTTTTATGTGAGCAGGAGCAGTTAATAATAATGGTCTCAAAGCCCAGTCAACAAATTTAGAGAGGGGTTCGAGAGCAGACCCAATCCCTGCCACAATAGGGCGGCCCGGTGGCTGGGTTAGATTTTTATGCACTTTTGGTAAAAAATGCCATATGGGCTTGATAGGAAAATCATATTTAAGCTTTTTGGCTATTTTTTCAGAGATGACATTTAATTCCGTATTATGTGTAAGCAGTGACGTTAGTTTACGTTGGATATTGTTTGTGGGGTCCTCCTTTAGCCTAGTGTAGACTCTATTATCACTTAGCTGTCTATTCGCTTCAGACATGTAATATTTGCGAGTCATCAGGACAATATTACCGCCCTTATCGGCTCTTTTAATAATCAGGTCTCTCCTAGATCTCAGCCAATTCATAGCATGGCGTTCTTTATCTGTAAGATTTGCTGGAGGCTTTGGATATAGAAGAGACCTGACGTCCTGCATGACCGCTTTTGTAAACAAGTCTAAAGTACTTCCTGTTGGAATAGGGGGAGAAAAGGTTGATTTCACGCCACCTGAAAAATGTTCATAATCATTAGGTATAGTATTATGAAATTCATCACCTGCCAATGCCCTCAGTGTGTCCACTATCTCACGATCAGTCTGATCCATCTCAATAAATGGGTTGACATTATCATTATCAATTATACATGGTATATCACCTTCCGTTTCTTTAACCTCGGTTACTACATGCTGCTTATGGTATTTATGCAAGTTCATCCTACGTACTGACTTATATAAGTCCACTTCAAAGTCCACGATGTTAAAGTTTTCAGTAACACAATAATTCAATCCTTTTTTTAGGAGGTTTGTACAGTCATTGTCCAAGTTAATATCAGTTAAATTTATGATATTATTCACATTATTACCTGCTTCTCCTAGTGTCTCCACGACACCCTCTTTCTTTTCTGATTCCGCCAGATTACAACCAGTCACACCGCTGCCTCCTCCCAAAATTGTGTGAGACAATAATCCAGAGAGCTTAACCTCTGCCTCCACCACCTCGTCTGGTCATCACGCCACTGCACACCCAGTCAGAGTGGCGTACCAACACTGCCGAGCCCAGCGCTGTCAGGCTATCCTTCACCTCTGCAGTCTGGATGAAAGAAGCCACACTGGGAATGAACTCCCGTGGGCAATGTAGGATGACATCACAAAGTGGCTGACCTCTCAGCATTTGCAGGTGGGCAACGTAGTGGCTGACAATGGGCATCGTGTCTGCACTGTAGTGGGGAGGGCTAATGCTAATTCTTTGCATGGCCCATGTGCTGAACCTCATTGTGCATAGGTTCCTCCGCTCCTTTATACTCTACGCTAGTATCCATCACACTTTACGCCAGGGGTCCCCAAACTTTTTACACATGGGGCCAGTTAACTGTCCCTCAGAAGGTCAGAGGGCCGGACTATAAAAAAAAAATCAAATCCCAATGCAAAATGCCACAACCCCCCCCCCCCCCAATTAAAAGCATCCCTCTTTCTTTCCACCACTCACCCAACCACCACTCAACCAGCCCCCCCTCACTCCCCCTTCATCCCCACAACCAGCCCCCTTATTCCCCCTGAACCAGACCCCTCACTCCCCCTTCACACCCTCAATCATCCCCTCCTTCCCACCCTCAATCCTCTCCCCCTTCCCACCCTCAATATCCATCATACTCTACACTAGTGTCCATCAGACTCTATGTTAGGATCCATCACACTGTACACTACTATCCATCACACTGTACACTAGTATCCATCATACTCTACACTACTATCCATCACACTGTACACTAATATCCATCATACTCTACACTAATATCCATCATACTCTACACTAATATCCATCACACTGTACACTACTATCCATCACACTCTACACTAATATCCATCATACTCTACCCTAATATCCATAACACACTATGCTAGTATCCTTCATACTTTACACTGGTGTCCATCACACTCTATGTTAGGATCCATCATACTGTACACTAGTATCCATCATACTGTACACTAATATCCATCATACTCTACACTACTATCCATCACACTGTACACTAGTATCCATCATACTCTACACCAATATCCATAACACACTATGCTAGTATCCATCATACTTTACACTGGTGTCCATCACACTATGTTAGGATCCATCATACTCTACACTAGTGTCCATCACACTCGAGGATATACAGAACTTACCTTCCCCTCTGTATTATTATTAGGTGCCTGGAAGGGGAAGAAGAGAAATCAATGTATCAGTCACTTTCAGGATGGACAATGATCATTCCATGATGGTCGCGACCCAGAACATTATTTCCCTATTATTGACTACATCCGGCTCCCTGTGCAGAACTCCCCATCGCCCCAACATACTCACCTGGAGGACGCCCAAGGGATTCCTATTAAGGAGATTACTCTGTAAGAGATGGAAAGCATTGTCATTATTATCTATCATTCTGGAAAAACAATGACTTACACAGAAAGAGCAATGCCAGCAAGGTCACTGCAAGGACAGAGGCTCTCCGACTAGCATCCAGGCTTGGTTATTTAGTCCACCATGTATCATTACATCATAATGGCCAGACCAACATTCACTCCCCTCCATGACCCTTGAGCTGATCAGAAGTGCGGCATCCTCACAGTCAATTCCCAGAAAACCCCAGATGCAGATGGGGTGCAGATGGCGGTGGGGGTCACGGCACGGATCATGTGAATGGCTGCATTCTCTTGAACTCAGACAATTTTACGGGACATGTGAATGCAGCCTAACCTTCATTAGATCTCATTGAGGGGATATATCTAAGTTTACATTATCTCCTCATTATGTCTCCATTTCCATGGAGACCTGAACAGGTACACTTCAATGGTATAAACTAGTAAGTCTCTTAGCATCTCTCATGTAATCCATGCATGTTCAGTGGGGAAAATTTTTGATATACTGCCAATTTTGCAAGTTTTCCCACCTACACGGAATGGAGGGGGGGGGGGGGTAATATTTCTGGTCCATAACGTCACCTGTGAGAGACAGAATCTATAGAACCTTCCAGATAATCTCATTGTAGGATTTATAAATAATTATTCAATTATTTTATTCCACAAAATAAGGAAACTTTCCCTCAGTAACAGCAGTGAAGATGGGTGGTGGCCGGGTCTTCCAGCAGACAATGACCTGAAACCCAGAGCTGGGACAACTATGGAGGAAACCCCCAGCCGGGACAACTAAGGAGGAGACCCCCAGCCGGGACAACTAAGGAGGAGACCCACAGCCGGGACAACTAAGGAGGAGACCCACAGCCGGGACAACTAAGGAGGAGACAGACAGCCAGGACAACTAAGGAGGAAACCCACAGCCGGGACAACTAAGGAGGAAACACACAGCTGGGACAACTAAGGAGGAGACGCACAGCCGGGACAACTAAGGAGGAAACCCCCAGCCAAGACAGCTAAGGAGGAGACACACAGCCGGGACAACTAAGGAGGAGACCCACAGCAGGGACAACTAAGGAGTAAACTCACAGCCGGGACAACTAAGGAGGAAACTCACAGCCGGGACAACTAAGGAGGAAACACACAGGCGGGACAACTAAGGAGGAGACCCACAGCAGGGACAACTAAGGAGAAAACTCACAGCCGGGACAACTAAGGAGGAGACACACAGCTGGGACAACTAAGGAGAAAACTCACAGCCGGGACAACTAAGGAGGAAACCCACAGCCGGGACAACTAAGGAGGAGACACAGCCGGGACAACTAAGGAGAAAACTCACAGCCGGGACAACTAAGGAGGAAACCCACAGCTGGGACAACTAAGGAGGAAACCCTCAGCTGGGACAACTAAGGAGGAGACACACAGCTGGGACAACTAAGGAGGAAACCCCCAGCCGGGACAACTAAGGAGGAAACCCCCAGCCGGGACAGCTAAGGAGGAGACACACAGCCGGGACAACTAAGGAGAAAACTCACAGCCGGGACAACTAAGGAGGAAACCCCCAGCCAGGACAACTAAGGGGGAAACCCACAGCCAGGACAACTAAGGAGGAGACACACAGCCGGGACAACTAAGGAGAAAACTCACAGCCGGGACAACTAAGGAGGAAACCCACAGCCGGGACAACTAAGGAGGAGACACACAGCCGGGACAACTAAGGAGAAAACTCACAGCCGGGACAACTAAGGAGGAAACCCACAGCCGGGACAACTAAGGAGGAAACCCACAGCCGGGACAACTAAGGAGGAGACACACAGCTGGGACAACTAAGGAGGAAACCCCCAGCCGGGACAACTAAGGAGGAAACCCCCAGCCGGGACAGCTAAGGAGGAGACACATAGCCGGGACAACTAAGGAGAAAACTCACAGCCGGGACAACTAAGGAGGAAACCCCCAGCCAGGACAACTAAGGAGGAGACACACAGCCGGGACAACTAAGGAGGAAACCCACAGCCGGGACAACTAAGGAGGAGACACACAGCCGGGACAACTAAGGAGGAAACCCACAGCCGGGACAACTAAGGAGGAGACACACAGCCGGGACAACTAAGGAGGAAACCCACAGCCGGGACAACTAAGGAGGAGACACACAGCCGGGACAACTAAGGAGGAAACCCACAGCCGGGGCAACTAAGGAGGAGACACACAGCCGGGACAACTAAGGAGGAAACCCACAGCCGGGACAACTAAGGAGGAGACACACAGCCGGGACAACTAAGGAGGAAACCCACAGCCGGGACAACTAAGGAGGAGACACACAGCCGGGACAACTAAGGAGGAAACCCCCAGCCCAGCCTGGACAACTAAGGAGGAAACCCACAGCCGGGACAACTAAGGAGGAAACCCACAGCCGGGACAACTAAGGAGGAAACCCACAGCCGGGACAACTAAGGAGGAAACCCACAGCTGGGACAACTAAGGAGGAAACCCACAGCCGGAACAACTAAGGAGGAGACCCACAGCCGGGACAACTAAGGAGGAAACACACAGCCAGGACAACTAAGGAGGAAACACACAGCCAGGACAACTAAGGAGGAAACACACAGCCGGGACAACTAAGGAGGAAACCTACAGCCCAGACAACTAAGGAGGAGACACACAGCCGGGACAACTAAGGAGGAAACCCACAGCCGGGACAACTAAGGAGGAAACACACAGACGGGACAACTAAGGAGGAAACACAGAGCCGGGACAACTAAGGAGGAAACCCACAGCCGGGACAACTAAGGAGGAAACCCACAGCCGGGACAACTAAGGAGGAAACACACAGCCGGGACAACTAAGGAGGAAACCCACAGCCGGGACAACTAAGGAGGAAACCCACAGCCGGGACAACTAAGGAGGAAACCCACAGCCGGGACAACTAAGGAGGAAACACACAGCCGGGACAACTAAGGAGGAAACCCACAGCCGGGACAACTAAGGAGGAAACCCACAGCCGGGACAACTAAGGAGGAAACCCACAGCCGGGACAACTAAGGAGGAAACCCACAGCCGGGACAACTAAGGAGGAAACCCACAGCCGGGACAACTAAGGAGGAACACACAGCCGGGACAACTAAGGAGGAAACACACAGCCGGGACAACTAAGGAGGAAACACACAGCCGGACAACTAAGGAGGAGACACACAGCCGGGACAACTAAGGAGGAAACCCACAGCCGGGACAACTAAGGAGGAGACACACAGCCGGGACAACTAAGGAGGAAACCCACAGCCGGGACAACTAAGGAGGAGACACACAGCCGGGACAACTAAGGAGGAAACCCACAGCCGGGACAACTAAGGAGGAGACACACAGCCGGGACAACTAAGGAGGAAACCCACAGCCGGGGCAACTAAGGAGGAGACACACAGCCGGGACAACTAAGGAGGAAACCCACAGCCGGGACAACTAAGGAGGAGACACACAGCCGGGACAACTAAGGAGGAAACCCACAGCCGGGACAACTAAGGAGGAGACACACAGCCGGGACAACTAAGGAGGAAACCCCCAGCCTGGACAACTAAGGAGGAAACCCACAGCCGGGACAACTAAGGAGGAAACCCACAGCCGGGACAACTAAGGAGGAAACCCACAGCCGGGACAACTAAGGAGGAAACCCACAGCTGGGACAACTAAGGAGGAAACCCACAGCCGGAACAACTAAGGAGGAGACCCACAGCCGGGACAACTAAGGAGGAAACACACAGCCAGGACAACTAAGGAGGAAACACACAGCCAGGACAACTAAGGAGGAAACACACAGCCGGGACAACTAAGGAGGAAACCTACAGCCCAGACAACTAAGGAGGAGACACACAGCCGGGACAACTAAGGAGGAAACCCACAGCCGGGACAACTAAGGAGGAAACACACAGACGGGACAACTAAGGAGGAAACACAGAGCCGGGACAACTAAGGAGGAAACCCACAGCCGGGACAACTAAGGAGGAAACCCACAGCCGGGACAACTAAGGAGGAAACACACAGCCGGGACAACTAAGGAGGAAACCCACAGCCGGGACAACTAAGGAGGAAACCCACAGCCGGGACAACTAAGGAGGAAACCCACAGCCGGGACAACTAAGGAGGAAACACACAGCCGGGACAACTAAGGAGGAAACCCACAGCCGGACAACTAAGGAGGAAACCCACAGCCGGGACAACTAAGGAGGAAACCCACAGCCGGGACAACTAAGGAGGAAACCCACAGCCGGGACAACTAAGGAGGAAACCCACAGCCGGGACAACTAAGGAGGAAACAAACAGCCGGGACAACTAAGGAGGAAACACACAGCCGGGACAACTAAGGAGGAAACACACAGCCGGGACAACTAAGGAGGAAACCCACAGCCGGGACAACTAAGGAGGAAACACACAGCCGGGACAACTAAGGAGGAAACCCACAGCCGGGACAACTAAGGAGCGGCTCGTTAAGAAGCATTTCCTGGTCCTGGAGCAGCCGCAAGTCTCCACACCTGACCACAAAGGGAAATCTTTGGAGGGAGCTAAAACTCAAAGTTGTCCTGCAACACCCCCGAAACCTGAAAGATGTGGAGAAGATTTGTATGGAGGAGGGGGGCACAATCCCTGCTGCAGGGTCTGCAAACCCGTTACGTTTTATCACTGTCCTGCGATATGTGGATCACACCCATCGGCTATGTTCTGATATGGTGGATTTGTATGGATTGTTAGTGCAGGTTTTGTCCACCTGGAATCTCAGCAGATCCACAGACGGCTAATCTGACCAGACGTCACATGACTCTATTGTTACATTCACCATTATCAGAGACTCACAAACTCCTGAGGACTGTTATTCACTTCTGGAAAAGAAAGAAAGTGGAGAATAATCAGTATTGGTGTTATCCTTATTCTAAGCTTCTGCATCTAAGTGCTACCCCTCATATACCTTCCCCCATACATTTCCTCCATACATTTCCCTCTTACATTTCCCCATACATTTCCTCCATACATTTCCCTCCATATATTTTCCCATACATTTCTTCCATACATTCCTCTATACTTTCCTCCATACATTTCCCTCCATACATTCCCCCATACATTTCCCTCCATACATTTCCCTCCATACATTTCCTGCCATACATTCCCCCATACATTTCCCATACATTTCCTCCATACATTTCCCCCATACATTTCCCTCCATACATTGCCCCCATACATTTCCCTCCATACATTGCCCCCATACATTTCCTGCCATACATTCCCCCATACATTTCCTGCCATACATTCCCCCATACATTTCCCATACATTTCCCTCCATACATTCCTCCATACATTTCCCCCATACATTTCCCTCCATGAATTCCCCCATACATTTCCCTCCATACATTTCCCGTCATACATTTGCCCATACTTTTTCCGCCATACATTGCCCCATACATTTCCCTCCATACATTTCCCCATACATTTCCCTCCATACATTTCCCCATACATTTCCCCATACATTTCCCTCCATACATTGCCCCCATACATTTCCCTCCATACATTGCCCCATACATTACATGACATCACTTCCTTTTAGTTACACATTGGAGTCTTTCCCTTACCCCATTGATAATGCTGCTATTGTTCTTGGATCTTCTATACATTGTGTGGTGACCCTGTTCTATGTTTCTCAGACATCTTGATGCTGCCACCTGGAGGTGATTGTTGGATCCTG
Organism: Dendropsophus ebraccatus; assembly: GCF_027789765.1. NCBI lineage: Eukaryota > Metazoa > Chordata > Amphibia > Anura > Hylidae > Dendropsophus > Dendropsophus ebraccatus. The sequence continues at coordinate 118,330,450 of NC_091462.1, forward strand.
CTTCCTAATACACAGGTATACAGATGGCCCCCTCTGGTGGCAGCAGCAGGCAGCCAAGACTTGTACATTAGGGAAGGGGAACCCTAAACCACCGAAAAGTGCAGCAAAGTCTTATCAATGTTATACGGAACGGACCCCAAGTCATTGATATTGTTGGATCTCTAGAAATAACTCATACCGATCAAACATCACCGGGTCCCATCCTGTATATAATCCACTATCCCTCTACTGCATCAATCTCTCCAGTCACACAAAGGGTATCAGATACTATACAGTAAGGGCTGGTGGTTACCTATAAGGACGGGCCCGCTGGGCTGTGGAGGGGGGAGCAGACCTGAAACAAGAAGGAAGGACGCTCAGCAATTCCCTTATCACATATGTTCACCAGACCCCATACATTGGATGAGTTATACCTGGCAAGTAAGTGTTATCTTTTATGAGACGCTGATCGGTGTGGGACAATCCTGGAAGATAATGGTGTAAGACATGGACATCATGACTAGCGGGGGTGTGACTGCCATAAAACCACTGTCCATACCAGGGATGCCCAGAGCAGTCAGACACTTTCTCTATGTGGGCGCCATGGTCAACCCACCAACAAATGATAACAACTAGGCAGCCATTTCTTTCCGCTGAGTCCCAGACAGAACCATCACATTGACTATGGTCCTAGAAATGACTGGTGATCCCCGCTCCTTATCTCCTCACCTGAGCCGGACTGACGGGATGATCGCTCGCTGGCCGTATCTGATGGGAAAATGAGAGTTAATAAGATGATAATGCTCTGCCAGGATGACAGCCACTTCATCTTCCCTGAACATCCAACATGACCACCATGACCTCTCCACCTGAAGGAGACATCTCCTGGCTATACTCCAACAAACAAGGCTGATATCATACAGTGCTGCTTGGGGCTATGTTCACACTACGTATTAGACCGGCTGTTCCATGACCCCGGCCGGGTCATGGAAAGGCCGGTCTCTGGCCGGTTCATCTCGGCCGGATGATCTTTCGGCCGCAGAGCTCTGATGCGGGCGCATCAGCGCGCGCATCAGAGCTTCCCATAGTCCACAGTGAAGCAAGCGGCCGGAGCCGCTCGCTTCACTGTGTGAACTGACAGGTCTTTCTGCAGCCGGAATTCACTGAATTCCGGCATGTCAGTGTTTTCCGGCGCGGCACAGATCCCGTCCGGAGCGCATACAATGTGTGTACGCTCCGGCCGGGATCCCATTGCACACAAGGCATTGTCCACACCGCAAAACTACGGCCGTAGTTTTACGTAGTGTGAACATAGCTTGGAAGTGTGTGAATCCTTGTGAATTCTCCATATTTCTGCATACATTGTATCTAAATCTACATCTGAAGTCCTGAAAGACTTGGTCCTAGATCTATGCAGAAGAATGATCCGATATTACACATAGTGTCTGTGAGCAGATAAGAATTTGGGGCTTTGCTTTCTTTGATTTTTTTTTTTTAATCATTCTTTGGTAGAATAAGTTAAAGGAGAATTCCCACCAAAGTTAAAAAGGCAGGCAGGGCTGTGTGGGAATATATAAAGAAAGCATACTTACCCATCCCTGCACCCCCACAGCACTGACTTACCGATTCATGCCAGCTGTAATGTCACATACCCCGCTTATGGATTGTCTGCTCAGCCAAGCACTGGGGTGGGACACCAGAGGCTGGCAGGAATTGGTAAGTCAGCACTGCGGGGGTATGGGGATGGGTAAGTATGCTTTTTTATTATGTTCCATTAATATTATGGAGTAGGAAACTACAGACACCAAAAGCTAATGTCTAGTGGGAATGCTGCACAGGGAGCCTGGGCATCATCGCCCCTCTGCTTTTTCCCCCTTGTGGCCATGTGGACAATGTGCAATGACTCCTCTATTGGGACATCTCTATAGCGTACTCTTACTTGGTGTTTTTGCACATACACTTTTATTATTTGTCTGGGCTAACGTGAATCCATACCATTGCCATGTTGTCTGCCTCTTTATATGGATACCGCAGGGCGTTGTGTAGCTATTTGTGTCATTAATGTAGTGTAATAAATACATTTTGGAATGATCTTGGTGTGATCTTGTAATTTTGGTTTGATCTTGTAATTTTGGTTTGATCTTGTGATTTTGGTGTGATCTTGTAATTGTCGTGTGATCTTGTAATTTTTGCGTAATCTTGTAATTTTCACGTGATCTTGTAATTTTTGTGTGATCTTGTGATTTTGGTGTGATCTTGTGATTTTGGTGTGATCTTGTTATTGTCGTGTGATCTTGTGATTTTGGTGTGATCTTGTGATTTTGGCGTGATCTTGTAATTTTGATGTGATCTTGTGATTTTGGCGTGATCTTGTAATTTTGGCGTGATCTTGTGATTTTGATGTGATCTTGTAATTTTGATGTGATCTTGTGATTTTGGTGTGATCTTGTAATTGTGATGTGATCTGGAAAGCCTTGAATTTCCTCCATTTTCATACAATCTGTCTGACTGGTTTGGTGGAGCATGGACTCCCTCACACCTCACAACAGGTCACCCCTCACACCTGATCACCACTAGTGTTGAGCGTACTTGCTGTACTGTTCAGGTTCTGCAATGTTCCCCGAACCCAAACGCTTGGCATTTGACTCCTGGGGGCCGAAGCTGGACGCGGCACTTAGGGCCCAATTCCACTGGACGATTATCGTTCAGATTATCGTTAAATCATTCGAATCAAAACGATAATCATTTGGTTGAAATGCAGTTAACGATTAATGACCGAACGAGAAATCGTTGATCGCTTTATAAGACCTGGACCTATTTTTATCGTTGCTCGTTCGCAAAACATTCGCAAATCGTTCGCATTGAATAAGACGCCGTTCGATCGTTGGCAGTAGATACGAACGCAATAGCGAAGAAATAGCGAAGAAAAAACTATTGTAAATACGATCATAAGTAACAATTATCGTTCCATGGAAATAAGTGAACGTTTTCAGGTCTTTCGCAATAGCGGTCATTTGAGATCGTTAATCGTTAACGATTATGTGAACGATAATCATCCGGTGGAATAGGGCCCTAAGGCTGCCAGGAAAACATGGATACAGCCTATGGCCTATGGTTGTCAGGAGGTAACATGTGTAGTATATTGCCTATGGCTGTATTCATGTTTCCAGGGCTCCTTAGGGCGGCATCAGACTTCTCCAGCTGCCGGAGGTCGAAGCAGGGCTCTTAGTTTTGAAATCTTTAAGGACTCCATTGTGTATTATTTTAGTGTAGCTGAAAACTTTTATGGTAAAAGATATCACCGAGTTACTATATACCTACTGTCTGTTCAATTAAGATTTAGACTGTCGCCTTCTGGTTGCATCATATACACGTATCGTGAGACATGAAGATGACTGTAGAAGTGACCTTGACATCTACTGAAAATTTAAGAGTCATGAGGAGCCAACATTTCTGTCTATTAGTCGTATGTAGATCTCCAGGAGTCAGTCTACTGCTCCACCTCAATACAACATCTCATAGGGTTTTACCTCTACTCTCGATGCTATGCGAGGACACAGGGGTTGTTGCATAGTTGTCTACAGTACCAGGACCTTGGGGGAAAAAAATTAATTATTGATGTTATTGAGATTTGTCTTTCCTCTTTCTGTCCCCGCTTTAAATTCCCTCCTTCCCTGTCCCTTTAGAGATGCTCATGTAAAGAGCCTCCCTGGCCAGCTGTCTCTGCGCTCTGTGATGCCGATAGTAAGGTCACTAGCAACAAAACCTCAGAGGGGGGATCTCCCAGCAGAGACAGTAGGTCAGGGATGCTCCAAAGGGAGGGGAAGGAGAGAGTTCAAAGTGGGGATGGTGAGATCAGCTTATTCACAGTTTTCTGTGTCTTGAGCAAAAAGCAGCAGATTCGGAACTGAAAAAGGAGACTGAAAATAAAATAAAAGGTATGGTACATATTGTTAGTCTCCAGGTGGGAATTCCCTGCTGGACTCCCTGCTCCTGCACTGTATTCCTCTGTAGACTTCTGCCTATCTCTGGACTCCCTGCTCCTGCACTGTACTCTTCTATAGACTTCTGCCTATCTCTGGACTCCCTGCTCCTGCACTGTACTCTTCTATAGACTTCTGCTTATATCTGGACTCCCTGCTCCTGCACTGTACTCTTCTGTAGACTTCTGCCTATCTCTGGACTCCCTGCTCCTGCACTGTACTTTTCTGTACACTTCTGCCCATCTCTGGACTCCCTGCTCCTGCACTGTACTTTTCTGTACACTTCTGCCCATCTCTGGACTCCCTGCTCCTGCACTGTACTCTTCCGTATACTTCTGCCCATCTCTGGACTCCCTGCCCCAGCACTGTACTCTTCTGTATACTTCTGCCCATCTCTGGACTCCCTGCCCCAGCACTGTACTCTTCTGTATACTTCTGCTTATATCTGGACTCCCTGCCCCAGCACTGTACTCTTCTGTATACTTCTGCCTATCTCTGGACTCCCTGCTCCTGCACTGTACTCTTCTGTACACTTCTGCCTATCTCTGGACTCCCTGCTCCTGCACTGTACTCTTCTGTACACTTCTGCCTATCTCTGGACTCCCTGCTCCTGCACTGTACTCTTCTGTACACTTCTGCCTATCTCTGGACTCCCTGCTCCGGCACTGTACTCTTCTGCCTGGACTCCCTGCTCCTGCACTGTACTCTTCTGAAGACTTCTGCCTATCTCTGGATTCCCTGCTCCGGCACTGTACACTTCTGTACTCTTCTGTACACTTCTGGACTCCCTGCTCCTGCACTGTACTCTTCTGTATACTTCTGCCTATCTCTGGACTCCCTGCTTTGCTCCATTGCTCTTACCTGCTTTGTTGTATGGCGCGTCCCCTATGATTCCCTTAAGGCGTCGCAGTTTATCATAGAGGGAGTTGAAGTGATCTTGCATCTGTGCGGCAATAGGTGATTGACTAAACCTTGGATCGGCACCACTCAGATTGGATGATTCCTTCTCCCTCTTGCTGATGAGGATCACTTCACAGGCGTGCGTGTCCAGGCGCTGTTCTTGTATTATCCTTTCCATGACAGTGTCACTACTGTCCTCCAAGTCATCCAGCAACACAACCACGTTACTTCTTCCTGTGGTGAAGACAGCATCCACAGATATTTTTGAAGCTCCTAATGCTAACAGTATATGTATATCTTATATGATGAAGAGGATGATGGATAATGAGAAAAATAAGGATTACCTTAGCTGAAGAACATGTATTTCTGATGTCAAAGCCTTCACAATAATGCAACCCACCATCAACTGGCTGAACAAGAGGATGTCACCCCCTCATCTGTACAGACTCTCCAGAAGAGGAATCATTAGATCCTATAAATGTTCTCAACCTATCAGTTCTTGGTTTCTCATCTTGGTTAAGCTGCTACTAGAGAGCTTCAACTGCGGTTTATCTCTTCGAGAATAAAGGGGTCAGGCGGTAATTTTCCATGACACCCAACCCCTATCTCCCCCCGACATCATCATCTATCAGGGGAGCCCCATATACCTTATACCAAGGGCTGAACCAACTGCTAACCAACAAAAGTATAAGGTGTATGCAGGTCTTATGTGAACTTCCATCTTATAGGGTTCCAAGTTGGTAACAGGATCCAAGTCCACATTTGTGAACAAAGACGTAACTTCAAGCTCTTGTACCCCTACACAAAATCAGTATGAGCGTACGAGGACCAATACCTACTTTGTGCCATAGTACTAGAGTCTACTCAAGGGACTGAGGAACAATTGGTCAGTGCAGGAACTATGGCTCTACCTCTGCACCTCCTATATCTAGGCCACTATTTCTTGTGAGGAAGATGATGGAGAGGAAGAAGAAGGGAAAGGAGAAGGGAAGAGTGTATGGAGAAATGAAGGCAGGTTGAGTGATGGGCTAAATGACTGGTGGCAGTCTTGGTCTTATTCATGGACAGCAGATATATGGAAACCTTTACTTTTTCTTACCCAGACAACTTGAGAGATCCTCGAGTTCCTGATCATATAGAGAATCTGTCACATTTGCAATGTTTAGTCGTCCTCTCTTCTTGGTGTGATACAAGATGGCGAATGAGGTCTGAGACAGAGCACTGTAGAAGCTCCTGGTGTCACTGGATATATATATGGGAAGAACATCCTCGACAATGCTCTGAAACATGATGGACCGGAGCAGGTTGATCAGCCATTTATAGTTGGGCTCTCCATCTCTGGAGAAAATCCCCACCGAGTGTCTTTGGTTTCGAGCCATCTTCTATTCTGTTTAGTTCCTGTAAAGATAATGGGAGAATCCGTAAGATCATTGTCACATGAGGATTGCTTTCTATTTGAGTGATTTGCTGCTCTGTTATTGGTCATTCACCCTTCCATTCATCCGATTTCTATGTCATATATATACAGTATAATTGAAATCAGATGAATATATATTTTCTGGTGTCATATTGTATGCCATGGGGATAGGCGAGAAATGGAGAGTGTAATGCTGTGTATAAAGAGAGGCATGGTCAAATAAAGCGATTAAGAACTGACTTTAATTCTCCATAATAAAGAACTTAGAGGAGACCACCGCTCATTATGAAGTCTATATTCCTACCAATAGTAATATCATTCTACAGATAAGACTGTTACTCTATAGAGGAGACCATCATTCTATAGATAAGACCGTTACTATATAGAGGAGACCATCATTCTACAGATAAGACTGTTACTTTATAGAGGAGACCATTATTCTACATATAAGACCATTACTCTATAGAGGAGACCATCATTCTACAGATAAGAGATTACTCTATAGAGGAGACCATCATTCTACAGATAAGACCGTTACTCTATATAGAGGAGACCATCATTCTACAGATAAGACCGTTACTCTATAGAGGAGACCATCATTCTACAGATAAGACCGTTACTCTATAGAAGAGACCATCATTCTATAGACATGACTGTTACTCTTAACAGAGGAGACCATCATTCTATAGACATGACTGTTACTCTTAACAGAGGAGACCATTATTATACAGATAAAACCCATCACCTATAGAGGAGACCATCATTCTACAGATAAGAGATTACTCCATAGAGGAGACCATCATTCTACATATAAGACTGTTACTCTATAGAAGAGACCATCATTCTACAGATAAGACCGTTACTCTATATAGAGGAGACCATCATTCTACAGACAAGAGATTACTCCATAGAGGAGACCATCATTCTACAGATAAGACCGTTACTCTATATAGAGGAGACCATCATTCTACAGATAAGACTGTTACTCTATATAGAAGAGACCATCATTCTACAGATAAGAGATTACTCTATAGAGGAGACCATCATTCTACAGATAAAACCGTTACTCTATATAGAGGAGACCATCATTCTACAGGTAAGACCTTTACTCTATAGAGGAGACCATCATTCTACAGATAAGACTGTTACTCTATAGAGGAGACCATCATTCTACAGATAAGACCTTTACTCTATAGAGGAGACCATCATTCTACAGATAAGACCTTTACTCTATGGAGGAGACCATCATTCTACAGATAAGACCGTTACTCTATAGAGGAGACCATCATTCTACAGATAAAACCGTTACTCTATATAGAGGAGACCATCATTCTACAGATAAGACCTTAGTCAATAGAGGAGACCATCATTCTCCATATAAGACCCTTACTCCATAGAAGAGACCATCATTCTACAGGTAAGAGATTACTCTATAGAGGAGACCATCATTCTACAGATAAGACCTTTACTCTATAGAGGAGACCATCATTCTACAGATAAGAGATTACTCTATAGAAGAGACCATCATTCTACAGATAAGAGATTACTCTATAGAGGAGACCATCATTCTACAGGTAAGACCTTAGTCAATGGAGGAGATCATCATGGGAGACCACCCCTTTACTGGTAAATACCCCTAAAGATATTCAATTAACAGACAGGTCAAGCTAACGTTTTACTGGTCAGACGGTTTCTCCATAGTTTAGATGATTCGCCACTACAAGGATTAGTATAAAAGTATCTTATTAAACCCAGGCGACCCCAGCCCCTGCTATCAGTGTCTGATTGACCCCTGAGGACCCCAGCCCCTGCCATCAGTGTCTGGTTGACCCCTGAGGACCCCAGCCCCTGCCATCAGTGTCTGATTGACCCCTGAGGACCCCAGCCCCTGCCATTAGTGTCTGATTGAACCCAGGCGACCCCAGCCCCTGCCATCAGTGTCTGATTGACCCCTGAGGACGCCAGCCCCTGCCATCAGTGTCTGATTGACCCCTGAGGACCCCAGCCCCTGCCATTAGTGTCTGATTGAACCCAGGCAACCCCAGCCCCTGCCATCAGTGTCTGATTGAACCCAGGCGACCCCAGCCCCTGCCATCAGTGTCTGATTGAACCCAGGCGACCCCAGCCCCTGCCATCAGTGTCTGATTGAACCCAGGCGACCCCAGCCCCTGCTATCAGTGTCTGATTGAACCCAGGCGACCCCAGCCCCTGCCATCAAGTGTCTGATTGAACCCAGGCGACCCCAGCCCCTGCCATCAGTGTCTGATTGAACCCTGGGGACCCCAGCCCCTTTCTTCAGTGTCTGATTGAACCCAGGTGACCCCAGCCCCTGCTATCAGTGTCTGATTGAACCCTGGGGACCCCAGCCTCTGCTATCAGTGTCTGATTGAACCCTGGGGACCCCAGCCCCTGCCATCAGTGTCTGATTAAACTCCAGGGACCCCAGCCCCTTCCTTCAGTGTCTGATAGAACCCTAGGGACCTCAGCCCCTGCAATAGGAGTTAAACCCAAGGGACCCCAGCCCCTACCATCAGTGTCTGATCGAACCCCAGTAACCCCAGCTCCTGCCATCGGTATTTGATTGAACCCCAGGGACCTCAGCCCCTGCTATCTGTGTTTGATTAACTCCCAGGGTCCATAGCTCCTATAAGGTTCCTTATTGAACCCTCTGGCACCCCAGACCCTCCATATTCCCTATTTTTACCTGCACTTCCAGGCTTCTATGCATCTGCTGACAGACTCCGGACCTGTGATCTTTGATCTTACCACACCCATCCAGGCCATGGCAGGAAGACAGTGAAGAAATGGTTTAAGGTGTGGCAATATAGAGATCACATCCTGGAGAGGTTTACGTTTCCTGTTATATTGGACTGTGCTCTATGCAAACATCTGCTGAACCATAAATGGCTGAATATGGGAATATAGTCATAAAGATAGATCCCTGGAAATCCTTCTACGAGACTCGTGTGGGAAGAGGTCAAACCTGTACTGTGAGAGAGACATTGAATTAAAGGGCAAGTCCGCTCCTCCGAGCACCTGGACATCAATCATGGAATATTCATGACAACATTTTGGCCGGTACAGACTTTCTTGGACAGAATACAGGAAACCGTCAGACACAGGGTCGATCAATGATCATTAATGATTAAAGCGTAAATAGGGTTCATGTTCATGTTGTCCGTAAAGAAAAGATGTGAAAACATAACTATAAGAGTTCCAGAGGAAAGAGTAATACTGGGCCTGGAACCTGAAGAGTCCAAAATGTCACTATGGGATTGCTGATAATATAGAGGGGTCGGGCACTACAACTAGAACACCCTTTTTTTACATCATTAAGTTGACCTCTTCTATCATTAAGTTGACCTCTTCCATCACCGGTAATACCGCCATTTCCCAGCACAACTGCCGCCACCAGGAATACCCCTTCGTTTGACACACCCACCATTACTGGCAGTGACCCTTCTCCTGGCACATGCACAATCACCAGTAATGCCCCTTCTTCAGACATATTTGCCACCACCGGTAATTCCCCTTCTTCTGACACACCCGCCATGACCGGTAATGCCCCCTTATCCTGACACTCCCATCATGTATGGTAGTACTCCCTCTCCCTGACAGGCTCACCATCACCAGTAATGCCACTACTTCCTGACACATCCGCTATCACCAGTAGTGCCCTTTCTTCCTGACACACATGCCATCACAGCTATTGCACCCACTTCCTGACAGGCCTGCCACCACCAGTAATGATCATTCTTGCTGAAACACCTCCCATCACCGGTCATGCCTCCTCTTCCTGACACACCCATGACAGGTAATGCCTCCTCTTCCTTACTAATCCATCACTGGTAATGCCTCCTCTTCCTGACACACCAATCACCAGTAATGCCTCCTCTTCCTGACACACCCATCACTGGTAATGCCTCCTCTTCCTGACACACCCATCACAGGTAATGTCTCCTCTTCCTGACACACCAATCACCAGTAATGCCTCCTCTTCCTGACACACCCATCACAGGTAATGCCTCCTCTTCCTGACACACCCATCACAGGTAATGCCTCCGCTTCCTGACACACTCATCACTGGTAATGCCTCCTCTTCCTGACACATCCATCACAGGTAATGCCTCCTCTTCCTGACACATCCATCACAGGTAATGCCTCCTCTTCCTGACACATCCATCACAGGTAATGCCTCCTCTTCCTGACACATCCATCACTGGTAATGCCTCCTCTTCCTGACACATCCATCACAGGTAATGCCTCCTCTTCCTGACACACCCATCACAGGTAATGCCTCCTCTTTCTTACTCATCCATCACTGGTAATGCCTCCTCTTCCTGACACATTCATCACAGGTAATACCCCATCCCCTGACACACCCATCACAGGTAATGCCTCCTCTTCCTTACTCATCCATCACTGGTAATGTCTCCTCTTCCTGACACATCCATCACTGGTAATGCCTCCTCTTCCTGACACACCCATCACAGGTAATGCCTCCTCTTCCTGACACACCCATCACAGGTAATGCCCCCTATTCCTTACACACCCATCACTGATAATACCCCCTCTTCCTGACACACCCATCACTGATAATACCCCCTCTTCCTGACACACCCATCACTGATAATGCCCTCTTTTGCTGACACACCGATTACAGGTAATGCCCCCTCTTCCTGACACACCCATCACTGATAATGCTCCCTCTTCCTGACACACCAATCACCAGTAATGCCCCCTCTTCCTTACACACCCATCACTGATAATGCCCCCTCATCCTGACACACCCATCACTGATAATGCCCCCTCTTCCTGACACACCCATCACCGGTAATGCCCCCTCATCCTGACACACCCATCACTGATAATGCCCCCTCTTCCTGACACACCCATCACTGATAATGCCCCCTCTTCCTGACACACCCATCACTGATAATGCCCCCTCTTCCTGACACACCCATCACTGATAATGCCCCCTCTTCCTGACACACCCATCACAGGTAATGTCTCATCATCCTGACACACCCATCACAGGTCATGCCTCCTCTTCCTGACACACCCATCACAGGTAATGCCTCCTCTTCCTGACACACCCATCACCGGTCATGCCTCCTCTTCCTGACACACCCATCACAGGTAATGCCTCCTCTTTCTTACTCATCCATCACTGGTAATGCCTCCTCTTCCTGACACACCCATCACTGGTAATGCCTCCTCTTCCTGACATATCCATCACAGGTCATGCCTCCTCTTCCTGACACATCCATCACAGGTAATGCCTCCTCTTTCTTACTCATCCATCACTGGTGATGCCTCCTCTTCCTGACACATCCATCACAGGTAATGCCTCCTCTTCCTTACTCATCCATCACAGGTAATGCCTCCTCTTCCTTACTCACCCATCACAGGTAATGCATCCTCTTCCTTACTCATCCATCACTGGTAATGCCTCCTCTTCCTGACACATCCATCACAGGTAATACCCCATCCCCTGACACACCCATCACAGGTAATGCCCCCTCTTCCTGACACACCCATCACTGATAATGCTCCCTCTTCCTGACACACCAATCACCAGTAATGCCCCCTCTTCCTTACACACCCATCACTGATAATGCCCCCTCATCCTGACACACCCATCACTGATAATGCCCCCTCTTCCTGACACACCCATCACCAGTAATGCCCCCTCATCCTGACACACCCATCACTGATAATGCCCCCTCTTCCTGACACACCCATCACTGATAATGCCCCCTCTTCCTGACACACCCATCACTGATAATGCCCCCTCTTCCTGACACACCCATCACTGATAATGCCCCCTCTTCCTGACACACCCATCACTGATAATGCCCCCTCATCCTGACACACCCATCACTGATAATGCCCCCTCTTCCTGACACACCCATCACCAGTAATGCCCCCTCATCCTGACACACCCATCACTGATAATGCCCCCTCTTCCTGACACACCCATCACTGATAATGCCCCCTCTTCCTCACACACCCATCACTGATAATGCCCCCTCTTCCTCACACACCCATCACTGATAATGCCCCCTCTTCCTCACACACCCATCACTGATAATGCCCCCTCTTCCTGACACACCCATCAATGATAATGCCCCCTCTTCCTGACACACCCATCACTGATAATGCCCCCTCATCCTGACACACCCATCACTGATAATGCCCCCTCTTCCTGACACACCCATCACCAGTAATGCCCCCTCATCCTGACACACCCATCACTGATAATGCCCCCTCTTCCTGACACACCCATCACTGATAATGCCCCCTCTTCCTGACACACCCATCACTGATAATGCCCCCTCTTCCTGACACACCCATCACTGATAATGCCCCCTCATCCTGACACACCCATCACTGATAATGCCCCCTCTTCCTGACACACCCATCACCAGTAATGCCCCCTCTTCCTGACACACCCATCACTGATAATGCCCCCTCTTCCTGACACACCCATCACTGATAATGCTCCCTCTTCCTGACACACCAATCACCAGTAATGCCCCCTCTTCCTTACACACCCATCACTGATAATGCCCCCTCATCCTGACACACCCATCACTGATAATGCCCCCTCTTCCTGACACACCCATCAATGATAATGCCCCCTCTTCCTGACACACCCATCACTGATAATGCCCCCTCATCCTGACACACCCATCACTGATAATGCCCCCTCTTCCTGACACACCCATCACCAGTAATGCCCCCTCATCCTGACACACCCATCACTGATAATGCCCCCTCTTCCTGACACACCCATCACTGATAATGCCCCCTCTTCCTCACACACCCATCACTGATAATGCCCCCTCTTCCTCACACACCCATCATTTGTCAATATCCTGCAGTGCAGAATCAGGTTTTATTTGTAGATTATTGATGATGTGGAGCAGTGCCATGGTCTAATTTCCTGGTGGGTGCGGAAGCATCATATACTTGCATCTGGCATAATATATACCTGTTTTTTTTAATCCTGTTCCAGTAGAGATGAGATGATTTATTTCATTTGGTGGTATGCTCTCGAGTATACAGTGTCTGCCTTTTCCCTTTTTTTGATATTTAGTACTTGTTTTAGACATTATGTTGCACCTTATTCTATAAATCTGTTTATTTGTGAGGAGCCGGATATGTTGGAGTCTACAGTGAGAACATTTTGGGCATCTGGTCGGGGTCTCTGTATCTCAAAATGCTGACCCCAAAGAAAAAGTGGGCATAATGAGCGTGTCAGGATGAGTTCAACTTTACAATGTAAAGTGTGGGGAGTTCTAGTTATCTTGTCCATCCTTGTCAATCTACTCTACATGATACATGGTAGATGGGGTTACTACACAGATTTTAGGGGCCCAAGCACTTCAAATACAACCACATTTAATCACTGTATGGGAATACACTATATGTGCAAACATTAAATGGGCATACACTATATGGACAAAGTACCATATGGGCATACACTATATAAGCATATATTATATGGGAAAAGTTCTGTACTGGCCCCTCCAGGGGCCTTCTGTCACCTCTATTGCTCTTGTAACACATAGGGCCCCTTTTTGTGTTCTTGGTTCTCATATGGTGGCGTGTTCCTCAGTTTTCTTTGGTTGTGGGGGGCAGTGTGCCCCTTAGAATCTGATCTGTTATCTGTCACCATGATCAGGGTCGTAAAAATAGTTGCCGCTGCCCCCGGCACTAAACTTGAAGATGCCCCATCTTCACGTACCATTTACCAGCATGGAGAGATGGGAGCCTGGTTTCGGCTACATACATTTCTCTACATGGAGAAACATTGTCTGAAACGCGTTTTTCATGGTTTTTAACTGCTTAAAACATAAACAGATTTCACCACAGGATTGGTAGATTGGTAGGTGATAGCTTCAGGAGTCACATTTACCACCGCCACACCAGACCTGACCAGACTGCCGGCATCCCATTGCACCTTGGCTATCTTGCCCCCTGAAATGGAGTAATCCCAACTTATGCTACTTAATTACTCACTGACAACTGTTTGTTCTTTTAAATGCGTGGGGGTAGGCCACAGGTTTTTTTTAATTTTCTTAAAACTATTTTAAAGTTAAAACATATATTTGTGTAATGTGAGGATAGGACCTTGCGCTGTGGCCTTCCTGGCGAGGACACCGGAATGCCAGGCCACGGCTCCAGCGGTGGGCATGTCTTAGTTGTTCTGCCGGGTGCCTCGCCGATGCTTCTCCTTCCTCCTCCGCAAGGTCCCCCCCAGCGCCAAGCTGTGACAACAGTATTAACAGTAAATAAACACATACAAACAAATAAACTTCTTCCACAGAAAAACATTAGGGAGGGTGGGTGGGAAAGCTGTTTTACCTCTGCCTGTCACGCTGGTGTGGTGTTCTGCCACTTCCTGCCAGTTACTTTTGTTAGCCTATTTCCCCGCCCCCCAGACCGCCCCCAACATGGACCGCCTTCTAGGTGCTTGCTACGCCCCTGTCCCCGTCAGTCACAGTCACTGGCTGCTTAGCCAGCACCAGTGACCCAATACCGCCATACTCCCCCCCCCCCCCCTTCCCCCATTGAAAAGACACCAGATTTACTGGCAAGTCTGAACGGGAGGTGGGAGACTAAAAAAAAATCAAAACAAAAAAAAAAGTTATTTCTTTCCCCCTACTCACGGTGCTGGCCCCCTCCTATAAATGTTATATGATATGTCATCAGACTGACAGAGAACACAGACCCATCACCTTCCACTGACTTTTCGGCTCAGAGAGTTAATCATTATAATTACCATTGTGCTATAACTGGTGACTATAATCTGCAGTCTGTTATCAGAACACCAGGGGGCAGCAAAACCCTCGAGATCAGTATTGAATTCGGAATGTTCCCAGTCACCTGACCGCACCTAAAGATCATGAACCATAAATCCTTGCAGGAGACTAGGGAGCTGCGCGACAACCTCATACGCATGGATAAATCCGGCAGCTCTGTGCTAGGGGAAAAGACAGCATCACTGCTGCATATAGCCTACCCGTCATGACATGGTGATCCACCGCTGTACAGTATATAGCCTTCCCGCCATCACCTGGTGACCCACTGCTGTATATAGCCCAGCCGCCATGACCTGGTAACCCACTGCTGTATGTAGGCCACCCACCATGACATGGTAACCCACTGCTGCATATAGCCTACCCGCCATGACATGGTAACCCACTGCTGCATATAGCCTACCCGCCATGACATGGTAACCCACTGCTGCATATAGCCCACCCGCCATGACATGGTGAACTACTGCTGCATATAGCCGACCCTCCATGACATGGTAACCCACTGCTGCATATAGCCTACCCGCCATGACATGGTGAACTACTGCTGCATATAGCCGACCCGCCATGACATGGTAAGCCACTGCTGCATATAGCCCACCCGCCATGACATGGTAACCCACTGCTGTATGTAGGCCACCCGCCATGACATGGTAACCCACTGCTGCATATAGCCTACCCACCATGACATGGTGAACTACTGCTGCATATAGCCGACCCGCCATGACATGGTAACCCATTGCTGTATATAGCCCACCCGCCATGGCATGGTAACCCACTGTGTATATAGCCTATCCGCCATGACATGGTAACCCACTGCTGCATATGGAGCTCTGCTCCATCCATACTTCTCTGACCCAGCCATACTCCTCTGCTCCATCCATGCTCCTCTGCCCCATCCATGCTCCTCTGACCCATCCATGCTCCTCTGCTCCATCCATGCTCCTCTGACCCATCCATGCTCCTCTGACCCATCCATGCTCCTCTGCCCCATCCATGCTCCTCTGCCCCATCCATGCTCCTCTGACCCATCCATGCTCCTCTGACCCATCCATGCTCCTCTGCCCCATCCATGCTCCTCTGACCCATCCATGCTCCTCTGACCCATCCATGCTCCTCTGCTCCATCCATGCTCCTCTGACCCATTCATACTCCTCTGACCCCATTTAGGCAGCATGGTGGCTCAGTGGTTAGCACTGTAGCCTTGCAGTGCTGGGGGTCCTGGGTTCAAATACCACTTATGTTTTTGGGTTTCCTTTGGGTACTCTAGTTTCCTCCCAAAACATACAGATAGGTGAATTTAGATTTTTGAGCCCTATTGGGAACAATTCACAAACTATGTAAAGTGATATGGATACAAATAAAAGTATTATTTATCCCTTATGCTTTGCCCTCCTACACACTCCCCATTGCAATCCACTGTCCCTCCTAGACCTCTCTGTGCTCCACCAGATTGGTCTATTCACTCCAGACTCCTCTGTCTCTCCAAGGCTCCTCTTCTCCCGTTAAGACTCATCTGTCCCACTTTTTCCCCTCCAAATACTAATGTCCACATCAAGCAGGGCATGCACCATACTCATCTCACACTATTTAGTGCTTCAAAAACCAGTTATAGAGTTGTGGTCCATTACCTTTAGTAAACCTTCCCAAATATTTTTTCCTTTTATACTTGTGATTGACTACTCTACAGGCTGTCTACGGATGATGACCATTTATTCTCTGCCAGTACCATGGAGTGCTCTCCTAAGTGCAGCCTTGAGGTCTTTGTTTCTGAGACTGTAAATCAAGGGGTTAATCAATGGAGTCACCACCGTGTACATGACAGACACCAGACGGTCTTTAGAGGAAATGGCGGTTGGACTTGGCCGTAGATAAGTAGAGATAAGAGTCCCATAGAAGATGCAGACCACAGTTAGATGGGATGTACACGTGGAAAAGGCTTTCAGCTTCCCATTCCGGGAGTGAATTCCCATTATGGTGCGAAATATCCGTATGTATGGGACCAAGGTCATGCTGAAGGCTCCAGATCCCATGATTATACCTACCACCATCACCAAGACATTGATGACCGTATCGGTACACGAGAGCAGAAATAACTGGGGGAGATCACAGAAGAAACTATTGATGATGTTGGGGCCACAGAAATCCAGCAACTTGATGCACAAGGTGTGTATTAGTGATGTGAGGAACCCGACAGCCCAGGCAGCCGAGACCATCAGGGCACAGACCCTGGGATGGAATATTTGGACATAATGCAGTGGATAGCAGATGGCTATATACCTGTCGTAGGACATCACTGCCAACAAATACAACTCAATACATATGAAGGAAAAGAAAAAGAAGAACTGGGTGATGCAGGCAGGGACAGCAATGGTTCTGGAAGTAGAGAGGAAATCAGAGAGCATCCTGGGTGCAGTGGCAGAAGAATAGAAGACATCTAACCCAGCAAGATTACTCAGGAACAGGTACATGGGAGTGTGAAGGCTTTGATCAATGAAGGTCAACAGGACAATCAGGAGATTTCCAGTCACAGTTGTCAGGTAGATGAAGAGAAACAGCAGGAAAAGGAGTAGCTGGACATCAGGCAGATCCGACAACCCAACAAACACAAACGCTGACACTTTTGTTTGATTTAGTAATTTCATCTTGGAAAACTCAGATCTGGAGGCTGCAGGAACAACCCACACAACATAGTTAAAAAGGTGTATAAATACATGGACACACCATAGTCCACTCATACAGTAGAATGTAAAAGCTGGAAACATCAAGATCAGATACCTCAACACTGGACACCACAAAACTGCATGACCCAACACTGGACAACACAGCAATGGACATACAAAACTGGACAACCCAACACTGAACATGAAAAACTGGACAACACAACACTAGATGACCAAACACTGAATGCCACAAATCTGGACACCTCACCAATGGACAATCCAACACTGAATTAAAAAAACTGGACACCTCACCAATGGACAATCCAACACTGAATTAAAAAAACTGGACACCTCACCAATGGACAATCCAACACTGGACACCACAAAACTGCATGACCCAACACTGGACAACCCAGCAATGGACATACAAAACTGGAAAACCCAACACTGGATGACCCAACACTGGACGACCCAACACTGGACGACCCAACACTGGACATACATAACTAGACAACCTAGCATAGGAAAACCCAACCCTGGACACCCCAACACTGAATGCCACAAAACTGGACACCTCAACACTGCATGCTACAAAACTGCAGGTCAACACTGAACAACAGAAAACTGGACACGTAACATCAGCCAACCCAAACTGGACACCATAACACTAGTCACCTAAAGCTGGATACCTTCATATTATCACCCAGCACTGGACACCTAGATACCCCAAAGTAGGAAAGCTCCACACTAGTCACCCAAGACTGGACACCCACACTCTAACCATCACAACACTATCTACTTAGCACTGTACACCACAAAACTGAACACTAGACATGTAATGCATCACCACTTACCTTCATGAGCCATATAGTAACCATCGATGCACAACACATCACTGTATAGCAGGGACTGCCACAAGAACGGCGCCCCCCCTCTCTACAGCTTACTAATGTGCTAACCTGTGTACCCCCTGCTTAGTGCCTAGTATCACCACAGGGGTTATCCAGGATTACAAAAAAAACATGGCTACTCTCATCCAGAAACAGCTGCACTCTTGTCCTCACTTTGGGTGTGGTATTGCAGCTGAGTTCTGTTATAGTGGAAGGAGCAGACACACAACTTGAGGACAGAGGTGGCGCTGGTGGCAAATGCTAAGATGTGCACAGCGAGTATATGAATCCTGCCATATTTATTATACATGTACAAGAAAGGTACTTTGGCCACTGTTTAGTATAAGAGTGGGGGGGAGGGGGGGTCTTTAGTCTTGGTTGTGTCCACCACTTTTCTATCCAAGACTGTTCATACTGACCATTCTTACTGTGGATGTTTACTCAGTGTGCTCAATAATAGGTGTGGATGACACAATGGTCTACTTACATTGTGTTTGTCTAAAGGGTTCACTAATGGTGCGTTTACACAGAGAGATTTATCTGACTAATTTTTGAAGCCAAATCAGAGTGGGAGAGCAAGTAAGTGATGGACAGGCCAGGCAGTGATGGATGGCTGGTAAGTGATGGACGAACCAGGCAGTGATGGACAAGCTGGTAATTGATGGAAAAGTCGGTCAGTGATGGTCAGGCCGGTAAGTGATGGACAGGCCGGTATGTGATGGTCAGGCCGGTAAGTGATGGACAAGTCGGTCAGTGATGGTCAGGCTGGTAAGTGATGGTCAGGCCGGTAAGGGATAAACAGGCAGGTGAGTGACGGATAGGCAGATTGGTAATGAATGGGTTGATAAGTCATGGACAGGCCATTAAATGATGGACAGGTCTTACAGACAGCCGCATATCGTCGGGGACAGCCCTTCAGTGGCTGCAGTCATGGTGCTTCACAGTCTGAGGCGTTGGTCACTTGGCTGGCTACGGTTTCCAGTTGTTAGGAGGGTTCACATAGTATTTGAGTCGTTATTTGATCCAAAACAAGGAGAAAAAGAAAACACTACGGTGGGAAGATTTTTGTTTCTGATCTGTTCCTGTGTGTTAACCCTGTGGTACTGACCTGAGTGATGTGTGACGGTTTGTAGAATCAGGTGCTACCATTACAGGATAGGGGGGTTATTATCTGGAACGAACAGTTATCAGACATGGAGGATCTACCGCAGAGAGAAGACAGATGGCTGTGCGCAACCTCGAATATAAAGCCGTAATAACCTGAAGAGAAGCCGCCCAGGGGGCCCATTACTTCTCACCCTTAGTAGGTGAAACAGGGACCCTCCAGGGACCAAACCTCAGGATCATTCTCCTAATTGTTATACAGAGAGCAAATATGGAAATCATTAACTACAATGAGATGTGAACTGTGGTACGAAACAACATGATAAAATGTGGCATGTTCTGGGCTCATGGTGGACGCGGTGGACATGGTGGACCTGATGGATGTGGTGGGTGGAGGGAATCTGTGTTATGTTTTCTTACAGGGTTCCATGGATACTTATTACATCCTCGATTAACATCATCTTGAACATACAGCTCTATGATGAAGGTCACAGTAATGGCGAGAATCACCCGGAGTCACATCACGTAACCTCCATTGGTTTAGACTTTCTCTATTTGTCAGGGCTGAACTTTTAAGGGATATGATGGAAGAGCCAATTATTAGAATTTATGAGAAGTGATCAAAGTACAGATGTGTCCATCCTCATCTATAAGCTGTATCACAGCTCACCGTGTGAGCCTATGAGAGGAGACGCAGAGGTTGTTATCTGAATGAGACCTCGTGACTCCTCTTGTGACTCTTCTCCTCCCAAACCATGTCAGGAGATTGTGGGGTCATGAAAAATTTATTTCCTTAACTTATCTAAGGAAAAGGTGAGGATGAACACATCTGTAGATTCCATGTTGTCATCTGCAGTCAGCAGGTCTGCTCCCATGCTGAACCTGCTCCCCAGAATCTGCTGCCGAGGGGGAGGAGGGGCTCAGCCAATATGTTTTCCATATTGATGAGTGGACCTGCCCATTGATTGAGAAAATCTAAACCTGAACGCACATTTGACTCCTAGCGTTTGATGCCGCCTTAAGGAGTTTGGGTAAACATGGATAGAGCCTATGGCCTATGGCTGTATTCATGTTTTCCAGGACTCCAGGTGCCAGGGGTCCAATGCACAACGTTTGGGATTGGACGGACCCCAACCTTTCTGCAGGTTCACTCATCACTAATTGTCAATTACTTCCAACCATACAATCATTCTGCCAACAGTTACGTCTCCCGGCTTCCCCATACACATGGTTGTTCATCATGCTCCAGACAGTTCTGACATCTGATGGTTTGTCACAGTGTATCAGTCCACACAATCCTCCTGTGTAAAAAATCAAGGTAATGTTTACATCCATCGTAGTCACACAATGATACTGATGTAGAAGGGCTCGATAGTCAGTATTCTTTGTCCCATATGGAGGCTTCTGGCCAGGCCTGGAGACCAGTAGCTGCCACGTAACCTACAAGAGCAGGAACCTGTTTCTGCCCGTGAGGTAATTTGTTTTGCTTTCTAGGAGCAAATCCCTGCAAGCTAAAGAAGTGTATACACCCGCCACCTCACGGTAGTAACACCAGCAACACTCAAGGACTAGCGACACTCTAAGCTGCAGTATCGCTCTACACCAGTAACCCTTTCTATGCCACCTCCTCGTCTCCCTGTGTCTGGTATCATCCTGGGTGCCCCATGATTCACCAACTAGTCACAGTATTAAAGTGAGTCGTAAGGGATTTATACCACCGCACTACTGCAGCCCTTCACTGACAACTTGGCTCTGGGGAGAACTTCTAGGTCCTGGTGGCCATTCCAGCCATGTGTGACCAAAGTAAGGACCATAACCACGAGTGACCTTAAAGTCTAAGACCACATGCTCTCCTGGGTGTTACATACGACCATAACCAGGGAAGGTGACAACTGCCAGAGCTCAATGAGATAACCTGGCTGGAGAGAGGGGAGTCAGCAGGGGCCCGGATACACAGGGAGTGGCCCTCAGCAGGATCTACAGCAGATGACAGGAGCAGGAAAGTCACAACATCTGCTGTATTCCTCTTCCTTTCCCAATGTTTACTATCGACAACTCTTCCTCCTCCATCCGCCAAGACATATAACATCACCAGGAAGACGCCAGAAATGTCTAATAGCTGCGGGGTGACGGAAATTACTACAAAATCACAACCAGGACTAGTGAGCGCCAAAGCAGCGCACCCAGAAGGTCCTCAGCCCCAGTCACTCCTGTCACTTGTTGTTAGGTTGACCATTATTCCCATCATTCTCCATTGAGCTTTCCCTGCACTCTGACGCCCCCCTTCCCGAGTATGCTGCCCCCACCAGGCATCACTGAGGGGGCGGTATGAGCAGGGACGGGTTTACTCCAGACACTTACAATACAGGTCAAATAGTTCCATCTTAGTTTCCTAAGACAGAAAAAGCTTGTTTCTCACAGTCTGAGACAAAAAGATAATATAGCAGTTATATTCCTGTATATAGGGGCAGTATTATAGTAGTTATATTCCTGTATATAGGAGCAGTATTATAGTAGTTATATTCCTGTATATAGGAGCAGTATTATTGTAGTTATATCCCTGTATATAGGAGCAGTATTATAGTAGTTATATCCCTGTATATAGGGGGCAGTATTATAGTAGTTATATTCCTGTATATAGGAGCAGTATTATAGTAGTTATATCCCTGTATATAGGGGCAGTATTATAGTAGTTATATTCCTGTATATAGGAGCAGTATTATAGTAGTTATATTCCTGTATATAGGAGCAATATTATAGTAGTTATATCCCTGTATATAGGAGCAGTATTATAGTAGTTATATTCCTGTATATAGGAGGCAATTTTTATTGGTATAAAACAAACATAAATACAGAAATACTTTTCCATCAGAATAAATAAATAAATGATCATACAGTATAACTTATACTTTTGCAAAGGAAAATAAATTTATACTAATTGTAACTTAAGTCCATTTTAACTAAAGGGGAAAAGAAATAGAAGTAAATAAATAAATATTAGCCTCCATGACAATATACAATACAATACAATACATCAGTCCAGATGGACGTTCCTCCATAATCTGATGTTCTCCCCCTTTTTCCTGACCTCTAGTGCCTGGATCCACCTGAGCTCTGACATAATGAGGGATATGGCTTTGCTGTGATTGAATGGCTCACTATGTATGGAGACTCTTGTTCTTGTGTGCCAGTGATAGTACTTGGTCACAGAGATGATCAGATACAGGGTCCCCCGGTTGATGTTATTCCCATTAGATGTGACCCCATAGATGATTTCCGGGTATTTCAGGGACTGTAATGTTGGGATCTTTAGCTTGGTGGATATGTCACACCAGATTTTCCGTCCACCCCAGCACTCTGAGATGAAATGATCCATAGTCTCCTCCTGCTGACAACCTAAGGGACACATGCGATCTGACACACTGAGGAACTTTAGATTTCCCCTAACAAAAAGCTTCCCCTGTAATGACAGCCAGGAGATATCCCAGAACTTAGGGGGGAGCCGCGGACCATTGAGAAGCCGCAGACTGTCCTGCAAGATGGTAGTTGGACAGTCTCTAAGTACAGGCTGTACACTGTAGAAGGTCTTACACACTCTGGAGTATAGATCTTTCCTGGTTTTACTCTCAATGAAACACTTATCTATACCCCATTTCTTGAGACATCGTATTCCATACTCCAGATACTGGGGAAGGTGTCCAGGAGTCAATCTCCCCCTCTTGAGACTGCCGCCTCGCATCCAAGGTTCTGCAAAAGGCAATATCCAATCCCTGATACTATTCACCCACAGAGGACTGTTGTTTGAGTCCAGGCAACCAAAATTAACTTTAAGAAACATGGAGTCAAAGAACACCCTTGGATTTAACATATCTAGCCCACCCTCTCTCCTCTGCAGGTAGGTTATCCCTCTTTTTACTGGATTCAACCTGTTCCCCCATAAGAGCTGGAAGAACAGGCTAAAGAGCCTAGCCGAGAAAGATTCTGGCAAAGGAAAGACGACAGAGACGTACAAGAAGACGGGGACCAGGTAAGTCTTCAACATTGAGATCCGCTCTCTATAGGTCAGCCTCCAGTTCTTCCACCGCTGAACCTTTACATTTCCGGCATCCAACTTCTCTTCCCAATTTAACCTGGAATTATCGTCCCTCCCAAATTTAACCCCAAGGATCTTAATATGGGTGGAGGCCTTGGCAAACTGCGGCAGATCAAAATCTGGGTCTCTACTCAATGTCCAGAAAGCTTGACTCTTCTCAAGGTTGACCAGAGACCCTGAGGCCTCCGAGTAGCTTCTGATGGCTGCAGACAACATCTCCACCTCACGAGGCTCAGATATCACTACAGTCACATCATCCGCGTAGGCAACAACATCCAGGGGCAAGCAATGGGGGACTGGTACCCCCTGAAAACCACACCGCTGCAGCCATCTCAGGAACGGATCGATAGCAAACACATACAGCAGTGGACTCAGTGGGCAACCTTGTCGCACCCCTGCCTCAACCCTGAACGTGCCACCCTGCCAACCATTGATCAGAGGAAAGCTCTCAGCCTCACAGTACAAAGTTCTCAGCCAATCTATGAATTGTCCCGGAATACCGTACTTTGATAAAGTGGCCCATAGATACGCATGATCAACTCTGTCAAAGGCTTTAGCCTGGTCAAGACCAACAACATATCTCCCACACCCAAGGGCCCTACATCTCTCAAACATCTCCCTGATGGAGAGCACCGCTCCAGAGATGTTCCGCCCTTGTACCGTGCCATACTGACAGCCTGCCAACAGTGCCGGGGACAAACAAACTAATCTAGAAAACAGAATTTTTGCCAGAATTTTCCTGTCGACATTCAAGAGGGCAATTGGCCTCCAGTTCTTGATGTCGCTAGGGTCTTTACCTTTAGACAGCAGAATTAGCGATGAGACCCTCATGGATGGAGGCATCAGGTGATTTTCTAGACAATTCCTATATACATCCACGAGGATTGGAGCCAAGAGGTCTCTAAATTTCTTATAGAATTCAGCTGTGATACCATCTGGACCTGGTGCCTTCTTCAGATGTAACTTATCAATGGCCTCTTTGACCTCCTCCACCGATATTTCTGCTGTCAAAGGAGAAAAGTCCAAATTATTAGTATCAGGCACTGGAGTTGCCTCCAAGAATTGGGTCACTTTTTCCTTATCCAAAGCCTTCCTCTGAAACAAGTCAGTATAGTAAGATCTCACGACCCCCAGGATACCCTCCCGCGATTCCTGCAAAACACCCTGGGAGTCAGTGAGACCGCTGACAGATTTCTTTGCCACGCGCTCCCGGCAACTCTCGAAGGGATCAGGAGACCCTAAGGACCCATAATCCCGTTCAACCACCAGGGAGGTATACCTACTGTACTGATACTGCCTTATCTCAGATTTCAGCCGGTCAATCCTTTGTTGGTCATCCCCTCCCGCCGAATAGAGTGACTCCAATTCTTTACGCAGTCTTAGATACTGGCCATACTTACTCTTCCCTCTTCTAATAGACAGTTTCCTCAAGAGGGAGCCAATCTCCTCCTTGACATCCTCCCACCAGTCAGCCATACTGTCATAAAAATCCACTCTCTCAAGTTGGTTCTGGAGGAGGGAGTGAATACAATTCTGGACATAAACGTCATCCAGGAGGCTGGAATTAAGTTTCCATAACCCCCTACCAAGATCTGGACGTTTGGCAACTCCCAGGCAGAAACACAAGGCCAGGTGGTCGGAGTATGGGACTGCTTTCTCACTCATCCCGCTAACAGTTTCTGTGGGATTCACAAACGCCAGATCTATTCTACTCCTCCTGTCACCACAGCAGTATGTGAATTTCGGCCTCCTTCCACCCTGTGTAAAGACGTCACTCAGACCAGCCTGCAAAATGATGTTATTAAGGACTGTAGAGTCCCTGACCACAGCTCTGCCGGAGGACCTGTCACCTGATGACCGGGCAACATTAAAGTCTCCAGCTAATACAACGGGAATAGAGGTAAAGAGGTATGGCTTCACCTCATTAAGGACATGGATTCTTTCAGTCACTGTCTGTGGGCCATAGATGTTAATAAACCTCAGCCGTCTGCCATGGACAGTGACCTCAAGGACCAGACACCTTCCCATAACAACCTCAGTCATCCTATGTACAGTCACGTCAGTGGTGTTAAACAATATGGCTACTCCCGCATAAGGCTCTACAGCCAGTGACCAAAAGGACGGACCAGATGTCCAATCTCTCTGGGCCTCAGACAACAGTCCAGATGACGTCAGACGTGTCTCCTGTAAGAAGATGACATCAGCATTCAGGTGTCTCAGATGGTCGTATACTGCATGTCTCGTCCTTCTTACTTTTATGCTGTTGGCATTACTGGAGATGATGTTTAATGAGAACCCAGCCATGAGAAGATAATAGAGGAATACCATATACGTGACTGCCATCATCACATGTCAGAGTCGCTGTCTCTACCTCCAGTCTCCATATCTGACTGTGTCGGAGTCTCTATAGTGGGGGTTTTCTTTTTTGTGCGGGGGAGCCCTGTGTCCTCTTCACACTCTTTATCAATCCTTTCTAGCTCTTTCTCATAGTCACCATCTGATTCTGAGAGGACATCATATCTATTAGATAAGACCATGATTCCATCACCACTAGAGACCTGTTTCTTTGCCCTCTGGCCTGCACTGGGACTCTCCTCAGGTTTGCGGGTGGACGGGTCTTTTTTCTTCCTCTTGTTACTCTTTATTTCCTCAAAAACAGACGGTGACATAGAGGAGACTACTTGTGGCTGCTGCTGGTCTGAGGTGGCCTGTGTGTGTCCCTGCACCCCCTCTGTGCATCTCTGTACCCCTGCTGTGTGTGCTTGCACCCCCTCCGTGTGTCTCTGTACCCCCTCTGTGTGTGCTTGCACCTCCTCTGTGCATCTCTGTACCCCTGCTGTGTGTACTTGCACCCCCTCTGATGATGGACCTGGTGTTAAATTGTCGGACCCCTGCTGGACCTCCTGTCTGATCAGTACTGTCCCTGATAGTAAAGCCTCCTCCTCTAAGACGTCTGTGGCTGCCAGCAAGTCCTGGTCAGGGAGATCTCCACATATATTGTGCCAGGCATCTGGGCATTCCCTGTGCGGGTGGCCGATCCTACCGCATAGGTTACAGCGGATGTTCTTACAGATGGAACTGACATGGCCGACCTCCCCACACAGGTTGCACCTCAGCACCGTGCACACACTCGCCACATGACCCAGTTTACCACATTTGAAGCATTTCCTAGGCTGCCCAGGATAGAAACAGACCCCCTTCTCTCTCCCAATGAAGAAGGAATTGGGGAGATGCAGCGTGATGTTATTGTGCTGGCGCAGCTTTACCAGTGCCCTCCACCCGCCTGTCCAGATACCATCATCATCACGGGCTTTGGTGAGGTCAGACATGAGGTCACAGTGTCGCCTGAGCCATACCACTATATCCTGGGGGGGAACAGACTCATTCCAGAAGATGATATTTACCGTGGCTGTATCAGGCTTAGAAATGGGAATGAGAATGAACTTATTCCAGCTCTCTGTGTCCCTAAACCTGGGAAACTGCGCCCAAAACCGATCCAGACTGGACATGAGCTTAAAGCTAACGTCATAGCCCTGTCTGTCTGGAAGGTTTATTACGGCCAGGATGTCGGCTGGCGAGAACCCCATCTGGTGGCACAGGAGCTCCCGGATGACTAGTCTCCTGGCAGTGAGGTCTCCCATCTGGTGGCACAGGAGCTCCCGGATCACCAGTCTCCTGGCAGGGAGGTCTTCCTTGTTGCCCTTATGCTTGAACCTCACCACGTTCCTCCTCTTAAACGCCTGGCCGGTATAATGGGCACTGGGGGTGAATGATGGGGCACCCCGACTCCAGGCATTTCTGGGAGGTTCCTGACGGGGGGCACTCTCAGGGGGTTTAGGGTGAGGATCTGTACTAGAAGGGGCAGCCTCAACCTGTGGGGGTAATGGGGGGAAATCACATGCAACATTATTTTCTATCTCCACCACCCCATCAACCATGGCATCATCAGATGGTTCCATCTCCCACACAGACTGCGTATCCCCTCCAACCCCTGACACCTCAGCTACACCATGACCACCACTACTGTCCACAGTATGACACCCAGATGACTGTCCACTCTCACTGCTGGCTGGGACTTGTGGTGCCAATGCTGTTATTACTGGGAATTGTAGTCCACGTGCTGCTGTTTGAGGGAAAGGTAAACCATGACCTCCATCACTGTCCACAGTCTTACACACAGATGACTCCCCATTATCCTGCTGCTGTGCAGTGTTGGCTGGGACTTGTAGTGCCTTTGCTGTTACTCCTGGAACTTGTAGTCCATGTGCTGCTGCCTGAGGGTCAGACACAGCATGATCACCATTACTATCCATAGTCTCACACACCAATGACTCTAAACTGTCCTGCTGCCGTGCAGTGTTGGCTGGGACTTGTAGTGCATGTGCAGTCTGAGGGATAGTTTGTTGCTCAGGGACAGCCGGAGATGTTTTTGGCTGTTGTCCCTGCTGGTGTTTCTTGCCCTCCTGGAACACAAAGCTTGGGGCCTGCAGGATGACACGGGGCCCTCGCTGGGACATAGACGCAGCGTCTGAGGGTCTGGACTGGGATGATACAGTCTGAGCTTGGGCAGCAAAGCGTTCCTGGTTATGGTAAGTCTCAGCCAGAGGCCCCATCCTCTCCAGGACACAGTCCATCTCCCTCACCACCTCAGCCAGCTCAACGCTCAGTGAGTGCAGCTTAGCATCATACAGGGTGTTACTCTCAGGGTGGACAGTTTTAAGGTTGTAAATACAGTCTATTTGTACTTGCAGCATTTGTTTATGGTGTTTTAGCTCCCCCATCCTCCTTACCAGACCTGGGATCTCCTCGGCCATCTGCAGCTCAGGTGCTCTCTCTGGCTCCTTCTCTGCTGGTGCTGCTGGTCTCTCTGGCTTCTCCTCAGGTGTAGGCCTCTGTGGTCTCTCAGGCTGTTTGCAATCACCTGGTTCCTGCTTCGCTGCAGATCTGGTCTTGCCCTGACCCACCATCCTGGAGACCATCACCTGCTGCCTGATGTTCTCCTGCAGGGTCTGTCTCTCCAGAGATGTCCTCTTCTGTCTGGGTGCAGGAGTGGGGGGCTGTGCACCTGCTGCTTGTCTCACCATGAGTTCACCTTGCTGGCTTGGCTTTGGGCTTCCTGCTGCTGCTGCTGCTGCTGCTGCTGTTTCTTTGGTTGTCTTACTGACTTCCATCTTCAAATCTTTCTTTACTGTACTTTTGCTGCTTACATTCACATTGCTGCTTTGCTTACTGGACACTCTGGGATTTTCATCCACTGTAGAATGCTGGGATTTGTCTCCCAGTGTAGGCCTTGGAGCCTGGGCCTCGCTTGGGGAGCTTCCCCACCCAGGGTGGCCCCGCCCTGGGCTTTCTCCAGGCATCAGAGCAATGCAGGAGAGCTACCAACACACCTCCTCACAGGTAGGAGGCAGTATTATAGTAGTATATTCCTGTATATAGGGAGCAGTATTATAGTAGTATATTCCTGTATATAGGAGCAGTATTATAGTAGTATATTCCTGTATATAGGAGCAGTATTATAGTAGTTATATCCCTGTATATAGGGAGCAGTATTATAGTAGTTATATTCCTGTATATAGGGGGCAGTATTATAGTAGTTATATTCTTGTATATAGGAGCAGTATTATAGTAGTTATATTCCTGTATATAGGAGTAGTATTATAGTAGTATATTCCTGTATATAGGAGCAGTATTATAGTAGTTATATCCCTGTATATAGGAGCAGTAATATAGTAGTTATATCCCTGTATATAGGAGCAGTATTATAGTAGTTATATTCCTGTATATAGGAGCACATACCTGTATATAGGAGCAGTATTATAGTAGTTATATCCCTGTATATAGGAGCAGTATTATAGTAGTTATATTCCTGTATATAGGAGCAGTATTATAGTAGTTATATCCCTGTATATAGGAGCAGTATTATAGTAGTTATATTCCTGTATATAGGAGCAGTATTATTGTAGTTATATCCCTGTATATAGGAGCAGTATTATAGTAGTTATATTCCTGTATATAGGAGCAGTATTATAGTAGTTATATCCCTGTATATAGGAGCAGTATTATAGTAGTTATATCCCTGTATATAGGAGCAGTATTATAGTAGTTATATTCCTGTATATAGGAGCAGTATTATAGTAGTTACATACCTGTATATAGGAGCAGTATTATAGTAGTTATATCCCTGTATATAGGAGCAGTATTATAGTAGTTATATTCCTGTATATAGGAGCAGTATTATAGTAGTTATATTCCTGTATATAGGGGCAGTATTATAGTAGTTATATCCCTGTATATAGGAGCAGTATTATAGTAGTTATATTCCTGTATATAGGGGCAGTATTATAGTAGTATATTCCTGTATATAGGAGCAGTATTATAGTAGTATATTCCTGTATATAGGGGGCAGTATTATAGTAGTTATATCCCTGTTTATAGGAGCAGTATTATAGTAGTTATATCCCTGTATATAGGAGCAGTATTATAGTAGTTATATTCCTGTATATAGGAGCAGTATTATAGTAGTTATATTCCTGTATATAGGGGGCAGTATTGTAGTAGTTATATTCCTGTATATAGGAGCAGTATTATAGTAGTTATATTCCTGTATATAGGAGCAGTATTATAGTAGTTATATCCCTGTATATAGGGGGCAGTATTATAGTAGTTATATTCCTGTATATAGGAGCAGTATTATAGTAGTTATATCCCTGTATATAGGGGGCAGTATTATAGTAGTTATATTCCTGTATATAGGAGGAGTATTATAGTAGTATATTCCTGTATATAGGAGGAGTATTATAGTAGTATATTCCTGTATATAGGAGGAGTATTATAGTAGTATATTCCTGTATATAGGAGCAGTATTCCAGAGAAAAAAAAGTCCAGCACCAGGTCGGCATATACCATTAAAATTCCATACTTTATTAGACAATCTTCACATAGGACAGCAATAAAAGTTTACGCGTTTCAGCGCTTCTCGCGCCTTGTTCACAACTGAAGCATGATATATACAAGCTCATATTGCTATATAAAGGGTAGTGCTGTACATCACATGACTAACCCCCAATTAAGAACCATATAACACATGTTAAAAACTTCACAGGCTTGGAAAGCAGGTTAACCCTTAAGGAGTAAGTTCAAAGTGGGAAGTGAATATAACCAATTTTTCTCATACATCATATAGGTTATTGAAAGCATGGCTAGAAGGTTGCTTACAATAAATGTAGTATATAAAGCACCAGACAATATATTTATAGACCTTAATATGTCAGGATCAGATCATGTCTAGAATTCAGACCTTCTGGGACTCTCGTTCCTAGTCTAAATATCCAGAAGGATTCTCTATTTAATAGTTTACGTCTCGGAGAGCCTCCTCTTTTTGGTGGACAGATTTTCTCAATGCCCATAACTTTTAGGGACTGTACCTTTCCAGCATGGGTTTCCCTGAAGTGTCTGGTTAGGGATGACACATTCACCACCTCATTGCGCACATCTGATATGTGTTTCCTAATTCTCATTTTGAGGCTGGTGGATGTGCACCCCACATACTGGACATTGCAGAGTGTACAGGTAGCAACATAAACTACATGGGTTGTATTACAGTTTATGTAACTTTGGATTTTATATGTATTATTATTAGAACATGATGTTACTTCTTTGGAAATCGCAACATGTGAACATGTAATACATCGCTGATGTCCGCACTTATATGACCCCTTCACATCTAGCCAGGTTTGTTCCCTGGGCTTCTCTCTAACATAAAGTGAGGGGGATAGAGTCATTCCTATGGTGGGGGCTCTGCGAGACACTACTTTGACTCCTCCTCTCGTCATCACCTGTAGTTTGTCATCTTGCCACAACAGTGGTAAATATTTTTTTATTATTTTACTTATTTTAGAAAATTGTTTACTGTAGGTGGTGACGAAGACTACCTGTTTATTGTCCGATCTGTCCTTAGATTTCTTTTTCCTATTAGACAATTCCTCACTCAGCAGATCTTCTCTACTCACTAACGCTGCCCTCTCTATTGCGGAATCCAAAATTTCTTGCGGAAATTTCCTTTCCTTAAATCTGTCTTTTAGTTTTTCCAACTCCAATTCATATGTATCTTGCTTGCTGCAGTTTCTTTTGAGCCTTAGACACTCCCCATAGGGCATATTCTGGATGACGTGTGGTGGGTGACACGATGTAGCCATTAATATAGAATTACCTGCACAATCCTTTCTATACGGCATAATCTGCAGGTAATTCCATATTAATGGCTACATCGTGTCACCCACCACACGTCATCCAGAATATGCCCTATGGGGAGTGTCTAAGGCTCAAAAGAAACTGCAGCAAGCAAGATACATATGAATTGGAGTTGGAAAAACTAAAAGACAGATTTAAGGAAAGGAAATTTCCGCAAGAAATGTTGGATTCAGCAATAGAGAGGGCAGCGTTAGTGAGTAGAGAAGATCTGCTGAGTGAGGAATTGTCTAATAGGAGAAAGAAATCTAAGGACAGATCGGACAATAAACAGGTAGTCTTCGTCACCACCTACAGTAAACAATTTTCTAAAATAAGTAAAATAATAAAAAAATATTTACCACTGTTGTGGCAAGATGACAAACTGCAGGTGATGACGAGAGGAGGAGTCAGTGTCTCGCAGAGCCCCCACCATAGGAATGACTCTATCCCCCTCACTTTATGTTAGAGAGAAGCCCAGGGAACAAACCTGGCTAGATGTGAAGGGCTCATATAAGTGCGGACATCAGCGATGTATAACGTGTTCACATGTTGCGATTTCCAAAGAAGTAACATCATGTTTTAATAATAATACATATAAAATCCAAAGTTACATAAACTGCAATACAACCCATGTAGTTTATGTTGCTACCTGTACACTCTGCAATGTCCAGTATGTGGGGTGCACATCCACCAGCCTCAAAATGAGAATTAGGAAACACATATCAGATGTGCGCAATGAGGTGGTGAATGTGTCATCCCTAACCAGACATTTCAGGGAAACCCATGCTGGAAAGGTACAGTCCCTACAAGTTATGGGCATTGAGAAAATCTGTCCACCAAAAAGAGGAGGCTCTCCGAGACGTAAACTATTAAATAGAGAATCCTTCTGGATATTTAGACTAGGAACGAGAGTCCCAGAAGGTCTGAATTCTAGACATGATCTGATCCTGACATATTAAGGTCTATAAATATATTGTCTGGTGCTTTATATACTACATTTAATGTAAGCTACTTTCTAGCCATGCTTTCAATAACCTATATGATGTATGAGAAAAATTGGTTATATTCACTTCCCACTTTGAACTTACTCCTTAAGGGTTAACCTGCTTTCCAAGCCTGTGAAGTTTTTAACATGTGTTATATGGTTCTTAATTGGGGGTTAGTCATGTGATGTACAGCACTACCCTTTATATAGCAATATGAGCTTGTATATATCATGCTTCAGTTGTGAACAAGGCGCGAGAAGCGCTGAAACGCGTAAACTTTTATTACTGTCCTATGTGAAGATTGTCTAATAAAGTATGGAATTTTAATGGTATATGCCGACCTGGTGCTGGACTTTTTTTTCTCTGGTATGCTGTGACCCTGGCTCCGGGTCTTACCGTGCACCGACGGCTATACCACAGCAGGTGAGCTGACCAACAAACAGACTTTTGCATAGGAGCAGTATTATAGTAGTTACATCCCTGTATATAGGAGCAGTATTATAGTAGTTATATTCCTGTATATAGGGAGCAGTATTATAGTAGTTACATCCCTGTATATAGGAGCAGTATTATAGTAGTATATTCCTGTATATAGGAGCAGTAATATAGTAGTTATATTCCTGTATATAGGAGCAGTATTATAGTAGTTATAGTCCTGTATATAGGAGCAGTATTATAGTAGTATATTCCTGTATATAGGAGCAGTATTATAGTAGTTATATTCCTGTATATAGGAGCAGTATTATAGTACTTATATTCCTGTATATAGGAGCTGTATTATAGTAGTTATATTCCTGTATATAGGAGCAGTATTATAGTAGTATATTCCTGTATATAGGAGCAGTATTATAGTAGTTATATTCCTGTATATAGGAGCAGTATTATAGTAGTTATATTACTGTATATAGGAGCAGTATTATAGTAGATATATTCCTGTATATAGGAGCAGTATTATAGTAGTTATATTCTTGTATATAGGAGCAGTATTATAGTAGTTATATTCCTGTATATAGGAGAAGTATTATAGTAGTATATTCCTGTATATAGGGGCAGTATTATAGTAGTATATCCCTGTATATAGGGGGCAGTATTATAGTAGTTATATTCCTGTATATAGGAGCAGTATTATAGTAGTTATAGTCCTGTATATAGGAGCAGTATTATAGTAGTATATTCCTGTATATAGGAGCAGTATTATAGTAGTTATATTCCTGTATATAGGAGCAGTATTATAGTACTTATATTCCTGTATATAGGAGCTGTATTATAGTAGTTATATTCCTGTATATAGGAGCAGTATTATAGTAGTATATTCCTGTATATAGGAGCAGTATTATAGTAGTTATATTCCTGTATATAGGAGCAGTATTATAGTAGTTATATTACTGTATATAGGAGCAGTATTATAGTAGATATATTCCTGTATATAGGAGCAGTATTATAGTAGTTATATTCTTGTATATAGGAGCAGTATTATAGTAGTTATATTCCTGTATATAGGAGCAGTATTATAGTAGTATATTCCTGTATATAGGAGCAGTATTATAGTAGTTATATTCCTGTATATAGGAGCAGTATTATAGTAGTTATATCCCTGTATATAGGAGCAGTATTATAGTAGTATACCCCTGTATATAGGAGCAGTATTATAGTAGTTATATTCCTGTATATAGGAGCAGTATTATAGTAGTTATATTCCTGTATATAGGAGCAGTATTATAGTAGTTATATTCCTGTATATAGGAGCAGTATTATAGTAGTATATTCCTGTATATAGGAGCAGTATTATAGTAGTTATATTCCTGTATATAGGAGCAGTATTATAGTAGTATATCCCTGTATATAGGGAGCAGTATTATAGTAGTATATCCCTGTATATAGGAGCAGTATTATAGTAGTATATTCCTGTATATAGGGGCAGTATTATAGTAGTTATATTCCTGTATATAGGAGCAGTATTATAGTAGTATATTCCTGTATATAGGAGCAGTATTATAGTAGTATATTCCTGTATATAGGAGCAGTATTATAGTAGTTATATTCCTGTATATAGGAGCTGTATTATAGTAGTTATATCCCTGTATATAGGAGCAGTATTATAGTAGTTATATCCCTGTATATAGGAGCAGTATTATAGTAGTTATATTCCTGTATATAGGAGCAGTATTATAGTAGTTATATTCCTGTATATAGGAGCTGTATTATAGTAGTGATATTCCTGTACATAGGAGCAGTATTATAGTAGTCATATTCCTGTATATAGGAGCAGTATTATAGGAGTTATATTCCTGTATATAGGGGGCAGTTATAGTAGTATATTCCTGTATATAGGAGCAGTATTATAGTAGTTATATTCCTGTGTATAGGAGCAGTATTATAGTAGTTACTGTATATCCCTGTATATAGGAGCAGTATTATAGTAGTTATATTCCTGTATGTAGGGGGCAGTAATATAGTAGTATATTCCTGTATATAGGAGCAGTATTATAGTAGTTATATTCCTGTATATAGGAGCAGTATTATAGTAGTTACTGTATATCCCTGTATATAGGAGCAGTATTATAGTAGTTACTGTATATCCATGTATATAGGAGATATATTCCTGTAAATAGGGACAGTACTTTAGTAGTTATATTCTTCTACAAACAGTAGACGGCAGTTTTATAGAATAGTATTATGAGAATAGTTAGACATTATTATAATTAAATTTTCTTCACTGGCATCTTCTGTTAATACTATATACCTGTTTTTTTTACATGTTTTCTATTGCTGTTTTGTTACATATCAGTATTATCCATTTATTTTCATGTGGATTGTTATGTCACATAAAGTTTCTTTGATTTGACTTTTCCTCGGTGAAGTGTCTGAGGTTAATTTCCCGCGGCGCCCTCCTCTGGGCGGATTCCCTGCAGATTTTTTTGTTTATCTCATTTATTAGTTACACCATCACGGATCTCGGTCTCTCGGGTCGGCCCATGTTTTCTCTGGTAACAAGTCCCAGTCCGCAGGATACAGGAATCATTAAGTCAATTAGCGAAGTAGATTGTAACATTGTAGATTGGAGGGAAGGATTCCCTCAGGTCCCAGCATGCAGCTGCTCCTCTCTGTGGCTCTGTATGGTATTTCCTGTACAGCCGACATTGTGTGAACTCATAGACTCACTCATAAGTCTCCTTTCATCCATTATACTCTTCACACTATCTGA
The DNA here is from genome assembly GCF_027789765.1 of Dendropsophus ebraccatus. Classification (NCBI taxonomy): domain Eukaryota; kingdom Metazoa; phylum Chordata; class Amphibia; order Anura; family Hylidae; genus Dendropsophus; species Dendropsophus ebraccatus. The sequence goes on from NC_091462.1 coordinate 118,366,727, forward strand.
TACTGAGGACCTGAGGGCCCCCCGAACGTCCAAGCAATGTGCAATAATAAATGGCGCCCAGTACTATCCAAGCAATGTGCAATATAAAATAGTGCCCGGTACTATCCAGGCAATGTGCAATAATAAATGGCGCCCGGTATAGTATCCAGGCAATGTGCAATAATAAATGGTGCCCAGTACTATCCAGGCAATGTGCAATAATAAATGGCGCCCAGTACTATCCAGGCAATGTGCAATAATAAATGGTGCCCGGTATAGTATCCAGGCAATGTACAATAATAAATGACGCCGGTATAGTATCCAGGCAATGTACAATAATAAATGGCGCCCGGTACTATCCAGGCAATGTACAATAATAAATGACGCCGGTATAGTATCCAGGCAATGTACAATAATAAATGGCGCCCAGTACTATCCAGGCAATGTGTGATAATAAATGGCGCCCGGTACTATCCAGGCAATAAATGGCGCCCAGTACTATCCAGGCAATGTGCAATAATAAATGGTGCCCGGTATAGTATCCAGGCAATGTACAATAATAAATGACGCCGGTATAGTATCCAGGCAATGTACAATAATAAATGGCGCCCGGTACTATCCAGGCAATGTACAATAATAAATTACGCCGGTATAGTATCCAGGCAATGTACAATAATAAATGGCGCCCAGTACTATCCAGGCAATGTACAATAATAAATGGCGCCCGGTATAGTATCCAGGCAATGTGCAATAATAATGGTGCCCAGTACTATCCAGGCAATGTGCAATAATAAATGGCGCCCAGTACTATCCAGCCAATGTGCAATAATAAATGGCGCTCGGTACTATCCAGGCAATGTGCAATAATAAATGGCGCCCGGTATAGTATCCAGGCAATGTGCAATAATAAATAGTACCCGGTACTATCCAGCCAATGTGCAATAATAATGGTGCCCAGTACCGTCCAGGCAATGTGCAATAATAAATGGCGCCCGGTACTATCTAGGCAATGTGTGATAATAAATGGCGCCCGGTACTATCTAGGCAATGTGTGATAATAAATGGCGCCCGGTATAGTATCCAGGCAATGTGCAATAATAAATAGTGCCCAGTATAGTATCCAGGCAATGTGCAATAATAAATGGCGCCCAGTACTATCCAGGCAATGTACAATAATAAATGGCACCCAGTATAGTATCCAGGCAATGTACAATAATAAATGGTGCCCGGTACTATCCAATGTACAATGTACAATAATAAATGGTGCCCGGTACTATCCAATGTACAATGTATTACCGTATCTCCACAGTTATATATATATATGTGTGTATACAATGTATTATCGTATCTGTACAGTTATATAGATGTGTGTATACAATGTATATTACCGTATCTGTACAGTTATATAGATGTGTGTATACAATGTATTACCGTATCTGTACAGTTATATATATATATGTGTGTATACAATGTATTATCGTATCTGTACAGTTATATAGATGTGTGTATACAATGTATTATCGTATCTGTACAGTTATATGATGTGTGTATACAATGTATTATCGTATCTGTACAGTTATATGATGTGTGTATACAATGTATTATCGTATCTGTACAGTTATATAGATGTGTATACAATGTATTACCGTATCTGTACAGTTATATAGATGTGTGTATACAATGTATTACCGTATCTGTACAGTTCTGCCACACTAATAGCTGATAGAGAATACAGTGTGCTGTTACAGGTAGAGAATACAGGGCTGTGTGGTGTTACAGGTAGAGAATACAGTGCTGTGTGGTGCTACAGGTAGAGAATACAGTGTGCTGTGCGGTGTTACAGGTAGAGAATACAGTGCTGTGTGGTGTTACAGGTAGAGAATACAGTGCTGTGTGGTGTTACAGGTAGAGAATACAGCGCTGTGTGGTGTTACAGGTAGAGAATACAGGGTGCTGTGTGGTGTTACAGGTAGAGAATATAGTGTGCTGTGTGGTGTTACAGGTAGAGAATACAGCGTGCTGTGTGGTGTTACAGGTAGAGAATACAGTGCTGTGTGGTGTTACAGGTAGAGAATACAGCGTGCTGTGTAGTGTTACAGGTAGAGAATACAGCGTGCTGTGTGGTGTTACAGGTAGAGAATACAGTACTGTGTGGTGTTACAGGTAGAGAATACAGTGCTGTGTGGTGTTACAGGTAGAGAATACAGCGTGCTGTGTGGTGTTACAGGTAGAGAATACTGTGCTGTGTGGTGTTACAGGTAGAGAATACAGTGCTGTGTGGTGTTACAGGTAGAGAATACAGCGTGCTGTGTGGTGTTACAGGTAGAGAATACAGTGTGCTGTGCGGTGTTACAGGTAGAGAATACAGTGTGCTGTGTGGTGTTACAGGTAGAGAATACAGTGCTGTGTGGTGTTACAGGTAGAGAATACAGTGTGCTGTGTGGTGTTACAGGTAGAGAATACAGCGTGCTGTGTGGTGTTACAGGTAGAGAATACAGTGCTGTGTGGTGTTACAGGTAGAGAATACAGTGTGCTGTGTGGTGTTACAGGTAGAGAATACAGCGTGCTGTGTGGTGTTACAGGTAGAGAATACAGCATGCTGTGTGGTGTTACAGGTAGAGAATACAGCGTGCTGTGTGGTGTTACAGGTAGAGAATACAGTGCTGTGCGGTGTTACAGGTAGAGAATACAGTGCTGTGTGGTGTTACAGGTAGAGAATACAGCGCTGTGTGGTGTTACAGGTAGAGAATACAGTGCTGTGTGGTGTTACAGGTAGAGAATACAGTGTGCTGTGTGGTGTTACAGGTAGAGAATACAGCGTGCTGTGTGGTGTTACAGGTAGAGAATACAGCGTGCTGTGTGGTGTTACAGGTAGAGAATACAGCGTGCTGTGTGGTGTTACAGGTAGAGAATACAGCGCTGTGTGGTGTTACAGGTAGAGAATACAGTGCTGTGTGTGGTGTTACAGGTAGAGAATACAGCGCTGTGTGATGTTACAGCTAGAGTATACAGTGCTGTGTGGTGTTACAGGTAGAGAATACAGCATGCTGTGTGGTGTTACAGGTAGAGAATACAGCGTGCTGTGTGGTGTTACAGGTAGAGAATACAGCGTGCTGTGTGGTGTTACAGGTAGAGAATACAGCGGGCTGTATGGTGATACAGGAAGAGAATACAGTGTGCTGTGTGGTGTTACAGGTAGAGAATACAGTGTGCTGTGTGGTGTTACAGGTAGAGAATACAGTGCTGTGTGGTGTTACAGGTGGAGAATACAGCGTGCTGTGTGGTGTTACAGGTAGAGAATACAGTACTGTGTGGTGTTACAGGTAGAGAATACAGCGTGCTGTGTGGTGTTACAGGTAGAGAATATAGTGTGCTGTGTGGTGTTACAGGTAGAGAATACAGCGTGCTGTGTGGTGTTACAGGTAGAGAATACAGTGTGCTGTGTGGTGTTACAGGTAGAGAATACAGCGTGCTGTGTGGTGTTACAGGTAGAGAATACAGCGCGCTGTGTGGTGTTACAGGTAGAGAATACAGCGTGCTGTGTGGTGTTACAGGTAGAGAATACAGCGTGCTGTGTGGTGTTACAGGTAGAGAATACAGTGTGCTGTGTGGTGTTACAGGTAGAGAATACAGTGTGCTGTGTGGTGTTACAGGTAGAGAATACAGCGTGCTGTGTGGTGTTACAGGTAGAGAATACAGCGCGCTGTGTGGTGTTACAGGTAGAGAATACAGCGTGCTGTGTGATGTTACAGGTAGAGAATACAGCGTGCTGTGTGGTGTTACAGGTAGAGAATACAGCGCGCTGTGTGGTGTTACAGGTAGAGAATACAGCGTGCTGTGTGGTGTTACAGGTAGAGAATACAGCGTGCTGTGTGGTGTTACAGGTAGAGAATACAGCGGTGTGTGGTGTTACAGGTAGAGAATACAGCGCTGTGTGATGTTACAGCTAGAGTATACAGTGCTGTGTGGTGTTACAGGTAGAGAATACAGTGCTGTGTGGTGTTACAGGTAGAGAATACAGTGCTGTGTGGTGTTACAGGTAGAGAATACAGTGTGCTGTGTGGTGTTGCAGGTAGAGAATACAGTGTGCTGTGTGGTGTTACAGGTAGAGAATACAGTGTGCTGTGTGGTGTTACAGGTAGAGAATACAGTGTGCTGTGTGGTGTTACAGGTAGAGAATACAGTGCTGTGTGGTGTTACAGGTAGAGAATACAGTGCTGTGTGGTGTTACAGGTAGAGAATACAGTGTGCTGTGTGGTGTTACAGGTAGAGAATACAGCGTGCTGTGTGGTGTTACAGGTAGAGAATACAGTGCTGTGTGGTGTTACAGGTAGAGAATACAGTGCTGTGTGGTGTTACAGGTGGAGAATACAGCGTGCTGTGTGGTGTTACAGGTAGAGAATACAGTACTGTGTGGTGTTACAGGTAGAGAATACAGCGTGCTGTGTGGTGTTACAGGTAGAGAATATAGTGTGCTGTGTGGTGTTACAGGTAGAGAATACAGCGTGCTGTGTGGTGTTACAGGTAGAGAATACAGCGTGCTGTGTGGTGTTACAGGTAGAGAATACAGCGCTGTGTGATGTTACAGGTAGAGAATACAGTGTGCTGTGTGGTGTTACAGGTAGAGAATACAGTGTGCTGTGTGGTGTTACAGGTAGAGAATACAGCGTGCTGTATGGTGTTACAGGTAGAGAATACAGGGTGCTGTGTGGTGTTACAGGTAGAGAATACAGCGTGCTGTGTGGTGTTACAGGTAGAGAATACAGCGTGCTGTGTGGTGTTACAGGTAGATAATACAGTGTGCTGTGTGGTGTTACAGGTAGAGAATACAGCATGCTGTGTGGTGTTACAGGTAGAGAATACAGCGTGCTGTGTGGTGTTACAGGTAGAGAATACAGCGTGCTGTGTGGTGTTACAGGTAGAGAATACAGGGTGCTGTGTGGTGTTACAGGTTTAGGCTGGGTTCACACTACGTATATTTCAGTCAGTATTGTGGTCCTCATATTGCAACCAAAACCAGGAGTGGATTGAAAACACAGAAAGGCTCTGTTCACACAATGTTGAAATTGAGTGGATGGCCGCCATTTAATGGCAAATATTTGCTGTTATTTTAAAACAACGGCTGTTATATTGAAATAATGGCTGTTATTTACTGTTATATGGCGGCCATCCACTCAATTTCAACATTGTGTGAACAGAGCCTTTCTGTGTTTTCAATCCACTCCTGGTTTTGGTTGCAATATGAGGACCACAATACTGACTGAAATATACGTAGTGTGAACCCAGCCAGAGAATACAGTGCTGTGTGGTGTTACAGGTAGAGAATACAGTACTGTGTGATGTTACAGGTAGAGAATACAGTGTGCTGTGTGGTGTTACAGGTAGAGAATACAGTGTGCTGTGTGGTGTTACAGGTAGAGAATACAGCATGCTGTGTGGTGTTACAGGTAGAGAATACAGCGTGCTGTGTGGTGTTACAGGTAGAGAATACAGTGCTGTGTGGTGTTACAGGTAGAGAATACAGTGCTGTGTGGTGTTACAGGTAGAGAATACAGCGTGGTGTGGTGTTACAGGTAGAGAATACAGTGTGCTGTGTGGTGTTAGAGGTAGAGAATACAGCGTGCTGTGTGGTGTTACAGGTAGAGAATACAGCGTGCTGTGTGGTGTTACAGGTAGAGAATACAGTGCTGTGTGGAGTTACAGGTAGAGAATACAGTGCTGTGTGGTGTTACAGGTAGAGAATACAGTGTGCTGTGTGGTGTTACAGGTAGAGAATACAGTGTGGTGTTACAGGTAGAGAATACAGTGTGCTGTGTGGTGTTACAGGTAGAGAATACAGTGTGCTGTGTGGTGTTACAGCTAGAGAATACAGTGCTGTGTGGTGTTACAGGTAGAGAATACAGTGCTGTGTGGTGTTACAGGTAGAGAATACAGTGTGCTGTGTGGTGTTAGAGGTAGAGAATACAGCGTGCTGTGTGGTGTTACAGGTAGAGAATACAGCGTGCTGTGTGGTGTTACAGGTAGAGAATACAGCATGCTATGTGGTGTTACAGGTAGAGAATACAGCGTGCTGTGTGGTGTTACAGGTAGAGAATACAGTGTGCTGTGTGGTGTTACAGGTAGAGAATACAGCGTGCTGTGTGGTGTTACAGGTAGAGAATACAGTGTGCTGTGTGGTGTTACAGGTAGAGAATACAGTGCTGTGTGGTGTTACAGGTAGAGAATACAGTGCTGTTTGGTGTTACAGGTAGAGAATACAGTGTGCTGTGTGGTGTTACAGGTAGAGAATACAGTGCTGTGTGGTGTTACAGGTAGAGAATACAGCGCTGTGTGGTGTTACAGGTAGAGAATACAGCGTGCTGTGTAGTGTTACAGGTAAGGAATACAGTGCTGTGTGGTGTTACAGGTAGAGAATACAGTGTGCTGTGTGGTGTTACAGGTAGAGAATACAGTGCTGTGTGGTGTTACAGGTAGAGAATACAGCGTGCTGTGTGGTGTTACAGGTAGAGAATACAGCGTGCTGTGTGGTGTTACAGGTAGAGAATACAGCGTGCTGTGTGGTGTTACAGGTAGAGAATACAGCGCTGTGTGGTGTTACAGGTAGAGAATACAGTGTGCTGTGTGGTGTTACAGGTAGAGAATACAGCGCTGTGTGGTGTTACAGCTAGAGTATACAGTGCTGTGTGGTGTTACAGGTAGAGAATACAGCGTGCTGTGTGGTGTTACAGGTAGAGAATACAGCGTGCTGTGTGGTGTTACAGGTAGAGAATACAGCGGGCTGTGTGGTGATACAGGGAGAGAATACAGTGTGCTGTGTGGTGTTACAGGTAGAGAATACAGCGCTGTGTGGTGTTACAGGTAGAGAATACACTGTGCTGTGTGGTGTTACAGGTAGAGAATACACTGTGCTGTGTGGTGTTACAGGTAGAGAATACAGTGCTGTGTGGTGTTACAGGTAGAGAATACAGCGCGCTGTGTGGTGTTACAGGTAGAGAATACAGCGTGCTGTTACAGGTAGAGAATACAGTGTGCTATGTGGTGTTACAGGTAGAGAATACAGCGTGCTGTGTGGTGTTACAGGTAGAGAATACAGCGTGCTGTGTGGTGTTACAGGTAGAGAATACAGTGCTGTGTGGTGTTACAGGTAGAGAATACAGCGTGCTGTGTGGTGTTACAGGTAGAGAATACAGTGTGCTGTGTGGTGTTACAGGTAGAGAATACAGCGATGTGTGGTGTTACAGGTAGAGAATACAGTGTGATGTGTGATGTTACAGGTAGAGAATACAGTGCTGTGTGGTGTTACAGGTAGAGAATACAGTGTGATGTGTGATGTTACAGGTAGAGAATACAGCGTGCTGTGTGGTGTTACAGGGAGAGAATACAGCGTGCTGTGTGGTGTTACAGGTAGAGAATACAGCGTGCTGTGTGGTGTTACAGGTAGAGAATACAGCGTGCTGTGTGGTGTTACATGTAGAGAATACAGCGTGCTGTGTGGTGTTACAGGTAGAGAATACAGCGTGCTGTGTGGTGTTACATGTAGAGAATACAGCGCGCTGTGTGGTGTTACAGGTAGAGAATACAGCGTGCTGTGTGGTGTTACAGGTAGAGAATACAGCGCTGTGTGGTGTTACAGGTAGAGAATACAGTGTGCTGTGGGGGTGGGACCACAATGAAATGATAAATTACTGCAAATAATTCAGTAACACAATGAAACTGCAATGTGTGAACACAGCCTAGATGTTCTGCAAGAGCTTTGGGCGGGGAATAGGCAGGGTGGGGGACTGTGATGGACAGCTGAGGGAAAGCATTGCATTCTGGAACCTGTAGTACTGAGTACATCTGCTCAACCAGGAAGTACAGAAACACAAAACAGAACAAAATCCCCCAAAACAAATGGATTTTTGGTAGTTTCAAAACTGGGATAGATAGGTAAGTATTGTTATATGCTTCTGCAGAAGTTTCATTTTTTTTTACCTCTACCCGGAGTTCCCCTTTAAACACTGGCAGCATAAAACCGGGTTTCCTTCATGCATATAGGAAGAAATATATTATTCATTCGGACGCCCATGATTCGGGCAGCATAAAACTAATAGCCTATATATAGGCCCTTTCCAAAGGAGAGGTCTCATAGCACAGCAGATGTCATCTCAGGAAAGCCGAGACTATTGTATGTGAACTAGCCCCTACCTGCCTGGTCTACAGAAGGTTCCTCTCACCACCTAGAATGTTCTCCATGTTAAGCTATGACGTGGTGTAGATGAATGGACTCCCTCACCCACAGCCAATAATAAAGTACATAGCACAACAACTGTATGAATCAGTATAAATCACACAAGAACAGTATAAAAAAATACACATCAATAATTCATCATCAAATCACAAGAAAATAGTGAATGTCTGACAAGCGATTCCCACAGGAGCCTGTAGTAGTAGGACACTGCAGCACTGATCTAGTTTTCTCTGGATGGTACTGATCGTGGGTACTCCTACATCTCCTGTCTGTTACATGGGTGGTTACTTTATATGGGTCCCGAGTGGTAATGAATGGGAGAAACCAAACACCCACTTATAGAATATACAAAGCAATGTTTTTCTAGGTGACTCCGCCAGGATGTATCTCCGTCCCTTCTAATACACAGAAACAGCCCAATGTGGAGGCTCTCCTCCTCCTCCTGACTGCACACACTTATATAGAGAGATCATTGGGTTATTGAGCTAGTTTTAGGCGTGACCCCAGGCCAATTAAATGTGGGACCCGCAGTCACAGCGGCAACAACTATCAGGTCGCAATCCCTTGTATCGGGCTGTATTTCAGCTAATGTGAGTGAATGGAGTCACACTGCAGACTGAGTGCTGTATATAGTGTATGCAGATTGGGAACCCATCAGGGGTAAGCAGGACAACCTTTCCCTAATCTTCCTATTGATCCCCATGCCCTCCCTTTACAGCTCTCTGTGCCCCCTCTCTATTAGACTGCTGCTCAGGGTTCTATCTCACATAGACTGCTCCCCCCCACCCCCATCATTTCCTCTTCCTCCTCCTCGGTGTACAGGCTATCTGCAGAACCTTTGCTGACATCATCGGGAGGTCCTTGCAGTTACACTGTAGGTCTCTTTATGGTGGTATTTGAGCTGTGTTCAGCCTGAACAACTATGAAACTTTAGAAACCCAGTGGTCCCAGGTGTTATGTGGCTGGGCTGGTTGTTAAAGTACCACTGGGGCCCTTGTCATGGTGACCAAGGGTGGTAGGTTGCCCACCCCTAGATACACTGACATGGCATCTCGTGTTTTGTAGGGGTTGTGTTGTGCAGAGTGTCACAGGCTAATGAGCACTGAGTCCAAGTCACTTAACCAATTAAAATCTTTACTGAAGAAAACTTTGTAGTGCAGTACAAGTTATGCAACTCATGAATACAAGTGTACATGGTACAAGATACAACAGAGATCTTGTTCTCTGAGATCCCTTGGACAGGGGTGACCTTGGCTATATTTAAGTAGGTTGTTAAGGTTAAGTTGCAGCTGGATGCTGTTAGGTTTGACTGTATAGGACTTGGCTTTAGCTTGGTGCAGTGTAGTCACTCGTGGGAAGGGGGTTTATCCAGACCCAAAGGTTCTCAACAAGATGGAATTTGACTACCTTGGGAGTGGCGATGAAAAATCTCCCCATAGCAAACTTTTGATTGCCCTCCCCCCCCCCCGACTGACCACTAAACGGTCAAGTGAAGTCATAACTACATAACTGCTCTGGTCAGGAGTGCTTGCAGTTAAAGGGACATTTGCAAAACCCAGGAGACCAGCAGGGCCACCCGGTGCTGCAAATGATAACGGCTAAGGGGGCCCAGTGTATTGCAGGAGCAGGCCATGGGCCCCCTGATGCAGCGGGCCCCATAGCAGCCGCTATGGCTGCTATAGTGGTAGTTACACCCCTGTCTGGAACTCTTTTTGTGTAATACTAGATAACTCATTCATTGGAACCTCACTAGTCTACACTACCTGGTTCCTGGAACCTCCACTTCTCTCACACTAACTCATTTTCTCTAAAACTAGACTGCTGAACAAAAACTAAACTAATGCCTTCTCTTACATCCCCAGGGAGATCTACCATTCAAGTCAATGGAAAGAAAACTCGCTGATCTTAGGCCCAAAATTATCACTAAATGTTAAACAAATTTTACATACAAGTAAATCACGGATAACAGCATGGATTAATATAAGACACACTGTAATATATCTTACCAAACAAAATTGTCTGACTGATGATAGGTGGAGCCTCAGTTCATGTGAGGTACAGCAGTGCAACTCCCAGGGATGCCGGGAGTCATTTGCCAAGCTTTCTGGTTCAGATGAACATTATCGAACCCAAAGTTCACTCATCACTATCCGAATACAGCTCATTTTCCTGGGGAGGGCGGGGGAATCAGTCCTGGATTATGTGCAGCTTGTAGAACAGGTTCTGGTGTTCCATATATACTTCAGTCTCATATACATAAAAGTGCCCAGAGGGCGACGTGCAAATGACTTGTAAACACTCCCATCATCCGCTTCACCAGAAACTCACCAGAGCACACAATATGTATCACTCCCATCATCCGCTTCACCAGAAACTCACCAGAGCACACAATATGTATCACTCCCATCATCCGCTTCACCAGAGCACACAATATGTATCACTCCCATCATCCGCTTCACCAGAGCACACAATATGTATCACTCCCATCATCCGCTTCACCAGAGCACACAATATGTATCACTCCCATCATCCCCAGGACGTCTATCTGTGCTCCCCCCCTCGGGGGGGGAATCCCTGATCACTGAATGACTGCTTTGGGCTCAGCCCACACTAGTTGGTTAAGTTGTGGGTAGTGATGAGCGAATTGTGAAATATTCAAAAATTCGATGTTCGTACGAATATCTCCCGAATATTCGATCCCATTAAAGTCTATAGGAACAAGTATTTGATTATTAAAAAACATCTACTTGACCAGTTGGAGGTAAAAACCGGAAGCTGGGGGATTTATACGCTTATCGAATATTTATTGAATATTCGGCAAACTATTCGGTAATATTCTATAGATCGAATACCTTACTATTCAATCGAATATCTATTCAAATCAAACAGTATTCGCTCATCACTAGTCGTGGGACATTTGGCCCAGCACGTGCGAGGTCTTAGGTGGTGATACAGCAAAGAAGTCCCTGTTCCTCTATGTACAGATGTAACCGACAGCAACTGTGTCCTTGTAGCAGACTATGTCCCTTTACATAGGTTGACTGGTGTCCCTGCTATTAGAGACTCTGTACCTGCTCCCATGTACAATCTGCCAGGACAGACTCTCCGTTGGCATTGTCGCCTTACATCCAACAAGCAGAAATGTTTAACAAGGCAAAGAACGAGGTCCATGGCCCAACAAGTCTACTGACCGCGAGTCTGCCGAAGACACCACTGGCTTCCTGCACCGTACAGACAGGAGTCCCTGCTCCTCCCAACTGGTTTTATGGCTCCCTACACTGGTGGTACTGGGCACAAAGGACAATCTGCTCCATGGAAAGTGTGCAGAGCCTTCAAAGCCCTGAAATGTCCACCTCCCCCTCCATACATCTGCTTGACAGGATTCTCGGCTCTTCTATGGATTTCTCTAAAGCAAATCACATTTCGGGGAGACTACTGTTTGGGGGCACACTGAGTATCACTATATAGGGGCACTATGGATGGGAGGTTTGTTGTGGTTTGAAGATGTCATCGTGAAGTTGACCACATATACGGGTAAGTGAAAGATAATGGATACGCCATTGCAGATAATGGAAGCTGCAGAGCTGATGGAGGATTTAACCATTTATGAGATTTGTGGGTAATGGGGGGAGAGACCCCTTACCCTCATCCGTGCAGTGGGGGATTAGGAGATTTATTACAACCAGTAATGATGAGCAGCCTCCCCGCTATATGGAGGCCACCTGGTTCATCCAGTTTTATAGGTGATAATTAATATAATCTAATAATTATAAAGCTAAACATAATAACCGTATCCATGGACACCGACCCGTGCCAAGTGAGATATAGAGAGAAGGCCAAATGTCCCCCTTTCTGAGCCCATCTATAGCCTGTACAGTGTCAGGGCGGGTTCAGACTACGGAATTCCATCACCTGTACTCAGGCCCGGACTGGCCATAGGGCATTTGTGGCAAAAGCCAGAGGGGCCTCCGTGGGCCGGTCCGGACCCCTCCATACCCGGCTACTTCCTCCCCCAACTCCTGTAACCTCCTGATGCTGCCCAGCCAATCACAGAGCCCTGCAGCATCAGGAGGTTACAGGCTGTCTTCTCACTCACAGTGCGGTGCGGCCTCCTCTTCTTCCTGTCCCGGGAAGCCCCGCCCCCTGCTAGCCCTGTCACTGGCATGCAGAATGAGCAGGCATTGGCTGGGCCGGCTCATTTACATGTAAGTTCTGGGTCCTGCAGAGATCACATGACCTCCCCTGCAGAGATCACATGACCTCCCCTGCAGAGATCACGTGACCTCCCCTGTAGAGATCACGTGACCTCCCCTGCAGAGATCACGTGACCTCCCCTGCAGAGATCACGTGACCTCCCCTGCAGAGATCACGTGACCTCCCCTGCAGAGATCACGTGACCTCCCTCACTGAAGGCCTGGAGCTGGGGCAGCGGCTGTGTGTGACTCTCCTCCTCCCTGTCAGCAGCAGTAGTCGGGACAGGGGAGTAACCATCAGGAGCAGCAGCAGCAGAGTGTGTGAGTAATAGAGGGACTGGGGGGGGGGGGTGTTATGTATGGGTTCTGACTAAATCACTACTACACCCACCATTCTGCTCCTTAGACCACTACTACACCCACCATTATGCCCCAGACCACTACTACACCCACCATTATGCCCCCAGACCACTACTACACCCACCATTATGCCCCCAGACCACTACTACACCCATCATTATGCTCCCAGACCACTACTACACCCACCATTGTGCTCCTTAGACCACTACTACACCCACCATTATGCCCCCAGACCACTACTACACCCACCATTATGCCCCCAGACCACTACTACACCCATCATTATGCTCCCAGACCACTACTACACCCACCATTATGTCCCCAGACCACTACTACACCCACCATTATGCTCCCAGACCACTACTACACCCACCCTTATGCCCCCAGACCACTACTACACCCACCATTATGCCCCCAGACCAGTACTACACCCACCATTATGCCCCCAGACCACTACTACACCCACCATTCTGCTCCTTAGACCACTACTACACCCACCATTATGCCCCCAGACCACTACTACACCCACCATTATGCCCCCAGACCACTACTACACCCACCATTATGCCCCCAGACCACTACTACACCCATCATTATGCTCCCAGACCACTACTACACCCACCATTATGCCCCCAGACCACTACTACACCCACCATTATGCCCCAGACCACTACTACACCCACCATTATGCCCCCAGACCACTACTACACCCATCATTATGCTCCCAGACCACTACTACACCCACCATTATGCCCCCAGACCACTACTACACCCACCATTATGCTCCCAGACCACTACTACACCCGCCATTATGTCCCCAGACCACTACTACACCCACCATTATGTCCCCAGACCACTACTACACAAATCATTATGCCCCCAGACCACTACTACACCCACCATTATGTCCCCAGACCACTACTACACCCACCATTCTGCTCCTTAGACCACTACTACACCCGCCATTATGCCCCCAGACCACTACTACACCCACCATTATGCCCCCAAACCACTACTACACCCACCATTATGCCCCCAGACCACTACTACACCCACCATTATGTCCCCAGACCACTACTACACCCACCATTATGCCCCAGACCACTACTACACCCATCATTATGCCCCCAGACCACTACTACACCCACCATTATGCCCCCAGACCACTACTACACCCACCATTATGCCCCCAGACCACTACTACACCCACCATTCTGCTCCTTAGACCACTACTACACCCATCATTATGCCCCCAGACCACTACTACACCCACCATTCTGCTCCTTAGACCACTACTACACCCACCATTCTGCTCCTTAGACCACTACTACACCCACCATTCTGCTCCTTAGACCACTACTACACCCATCATTATGCCCCCAGACCACTACTACACTCACCATTCTGCTCCTTAGACCACTACTACACCCACCATTATGCCCCCAGACCACTACTACACCCACCATTATGCCCCCAGACACTACTACACCCACCATTATGCCCCAGACCACTACTACACCCACCATTCTGCTCCTTAGACCACTACTACACCCACCATTCTGCTCCTTAGACCAATACTACACCCACCATTATGCCCCCAGACCACTACTACACCCACCATTATGCTCCTTAGACCACTACTACACCCACCATTATGCCCCAGACCACTACTACACCCACCATTATGCCCCCAGACCACTACTACACCCACCATTCTGCTCCTTAGACCACTACTACACCCATCATTATGTCCCCAGACCACTACTACACCCATCATTATGTCCCCAGACCACTACTACACCCACCCTTCTGCTCCTTAGACCACTACTACACCCATCATTATGTCCCCAGACCACTACTACACCCACCATTCTGCTCCTTAGACCACTACTACACCCACCATTATGCCCCCAGACCACTACTACACCCACCATTATCCTCCTTAGACCACTACTACACCCACCATTATGCCCCAGACCACTACTACACCCACCATTATGCCCCCAGACCACTACTACACCCACCATTATCCTCCTTAGACCACTACTACACCCATCATTATGTCCCCAGACCACTACTACACCCATCATTATGTCCCCAGACCACTACTACACCCATCATTATGTCCCCAGACCACTACTACACCCACCCTTCTGCTCCTTAGACCACTACTACACCCATCATTATGTCCCCAGACCACTACTACACCCACCCTTCTGCTCCTTAGACCACTACTACACCCATCATTATGTCCCCAGACCACTACTACACCCACCCTTCTGCTCCTTAGACCACTACTACACCCACCATTCTGCTCCTTAGACCACTACTACACCCATCATTATGTCCCCAGACCACTACTACACCCACCCTTCTGCTCCTTAGACCACTACTACACCCACCCTTCTGCTCCTTAGACCACTACTACACCCACCCTTCTGCTCCTTAGACCACTACTACACCCACCCTTCTGCTCCTTAGACCACAGGAAGCCTTTCTATTACATAGAGGGAACCTGGCTCTAAATACTACAGGGGGCATAACGCGGGCGCTGTAACAGCGTGGAACAATATAGATGGGGAGTTTGTATAGAGGTGATGATGGTGCTGGAGCTAAGAGTCTATAATGTTTGTCGGCTAGACGCTGCATAGATGATGCATAGACGACCCCGTACGGTAAGTGGGCCTGTGTGCTCTGAAATGCCAGGGCCGATTTTCACTCCCAGTCCGGCCCTGCCTGTACTCGCTCACACCATTCTATGGGCCGGCTGATTCTGCTATCCACCGAAAGAATTGACATGACAACTCTTTTGGCGGAATGCAGAATCAGACGGCCCATAGAATGGTGTCTATGGAGCCGACGGAAAGGCACGCAGCCGTGAGCGCGTACAGGCAACGGAATTCCACGGAATTTATCAGCGAAAATTCCATAGTCTGAACCCGCCCTCACAGTGCAGACATATCATCCAACATTGTGTCCTGGACCACGATCAAGGGAATGTATTCACTGAACCTAATAAAGCTTTAAGACTGGCCCCTCTATGACTGGTAAAACAGATGATCCATACAACTTGTATTATACCCCAGAGCTGCACTCACTATTCTGCTGGTGGGGTCACTGTGTACATACATTACTGATCCTTAGTTACATCCTGTATTATACCCCAGAGCTGCACTCACTATTCTGCTGGTGGGGTCACTGTGTAGATACATTATATTACTGATCCTGTATTATACCCCAGAGCTGCACTCACTATTCTGCTGGTGGGGTCACTGTGTACATAGATTACATTACTGATCCTAAGTTACATCCTGTATTATACCCCAGAGCTGCACTCACTATTCTGCTGGTGGGGTCACTGTGTACATACATTACATAACTGATCCTGTATTATACCCCAGAGCTGCGATCACTATTCTGCTGGTTGGGTCACTGTGTACATACATTACTGATCCTGTATTATACCCCAGAGCTGCACTCACTATTCTGCTGGTGGGGTCACTGTTTACATACATTACATTACTGATCCTGTATTATACCCCAGAGCTGCACTCACTATTCTGCTGGTGGGTCACTGTGTACATACATTACATTACTGATCCTGAAGAATAATTTGCTCTTGTGCATGCGCAGTCTATTCATCTTCTTCGATCTTATACATTTCCAGATGGGACTATTACTAATAGAGTAAGTGATAGTAAGGTGCAGTAGTTACAAGTCTCGGGTCTCTCACCCTCAACTACCCTCAGTTTTGGGTTCAGTGTCCGTGTGTTGAGTCACCATGGAGTCGATGCCGTCTGTTGACCTTCCATCTTCTTCCTTGAAGACTGACTCGAGAGCCTTTGTGGCAGGGGCGTTCTTCTTCCATCGCCCCACAATGATGTAGATGTAGGGGTTAACTGTAGAGTTGATGGCAGAACACAAGGAAATCATAATGTAGCTGAGGACCTTTATTTTCCCTGTAGGGATGAAGGAGAAGAAGAACAGGAGTCTGACCATGGTGGCCGGTACCAGAGAGATGAGGAAGGTGACCACCGCACTGACCACAACTATGTACAGCTTTATCGGCCGGACCTGGATTGAGGTTTTCTGGATTTCTATAAGGAGGATCATGCTGGCGCCAAGCATGGACAGGGTCACGATCAGGAACAGGACCGATATGATGGCGTAGACAGTCGACCTGTGTTCAGGGATGAGGAACCTTTCTAGTACAGTTATCAGGATTGACACAATCCATATAACCCCACACAATATGGCCGACAAGTGCTCCGGCCGACGACATTTGTACCAAATGGGAAAGCAGACAGAGAGACAGCGTTCAATTGCTGAGAGCAGCCAGAAAGAACAGGCTCGAGTTAAACCCAAAACTGTTCAGGAATTCTCCAAACCCCGAGAATATGATGTCATTCTGCCGAGAGGTCGGAACTCGGTTATACACACACAACAAGTAGAGGGACACCAGGCAGCAGCCAAAAACAAAGATGGAATCCGCCACAGCCAGATTCAGGATGTAGACCGTCGACTGGTTCAGCTTGATTGCGGAAACAGAAGAGGTAAATAGTAATGCCGTTACCGACCAGGCCCACCAGGCAGATGAGAAGCGTCAGGAGGCATATGGTGATCGGCACAGTGAACTGCGAGATGTCTGGGAAGATGAATTGGACTGGAGGGTTCGTATCGTTGGCGGAGGAGTTCAGGGACATTGTGCGTTTGGTTACTGGAGCCCAGGATCTTCCTTACCCTGAGAAAAAGAAAATGTCAAACAAAAGCAAAAAGTCCCCAAAGAAAACAGCAACAAGAAGGGGTCCTGGGCGGTCTTCTACAAGGACCGGGGTCCCCACCTGTTCACTTCCTCTTATAGCGGTTGGGTGGTATATATACGGCTCAGAGAATAACTTCATTGGCTTATGAAACCATAAAACCTTGGGGCAGTATGACCCCAGGGGCCCGTTGACCAGGGTGTGCCAAGGACCTACCAGTTTTACTTTTCTTTGCACAATATTTATGTTTATAAAAATGTTAACAGCTAAGTCAGCAAAAGGTTTAACAGACTCCTGAATTGACCCTGGTCATCCTCCAGACTCCTCTGTCTCCTCCTTCAGACCCCTCTATCTTTCTCCACTCTGTTTTTGACTGTAAAGACACCAGTTTCCTCCCCCACAAAGACTTCTTTGCCCTCTTCAGACTCCTCAGTCTTCTGAACCCTCTAGC
>NC_091462.1:118384712-118392212 GCF_027789765.1 Dendropsophus ebraccatus
ACAAGTGTAATACAAGTTCTTTTCTGCTTCCATATGAAGATGCATATCCTGGCCTGAATACACATCTGACACTATCCTAGGATATGCTATGAGTTTAGGTCATTAGACCAACAGTCCGACTGGGACTTTCTGGCAGTCAAGTCTAGTTTTACTAGCCTAACTTGCATGGAATTAGATATGTGATATGCTGCTTTAAAATAATCTTGTTATTTTTGGACTTTTCTTAAATTAGCTGAAATTTGTACGAATTCTTCAGAACTCCTATCAAGGAATTAAATTAAATCAGCATTTTTTTTTTTTAATCTTTTGATTTTCTAATTTATTCATTACAGCCCAGAGCCAAAAAGCACTTGCATATGTAAGTCACTGAGTTGTCCCTTTCAGTTAACGTTTTCTTAAAATTGTATTCGCTCCTTATATCTAACGCTGTTCTCTGTTTTGCCAAAATGTAAAAAATGAGGGCTTGCACTATACTGTATGGATTCCCAAATTGTAAATTTGTATAATTGTGAAATAATGTGGAAATAGGTGAAGTAATACAAGATAGCTAAGCAGGAGTCTAATGATAGAGAGATTTATCTGACAGATTTTTGAAGCCAAAGCCAGGAACAGGCTATGAACAGGGAACAGGTCATAAAGGAAAGACTGAGATTTCTCCTCTTCTCAAATCCATTTCTGGTTTTGGCCTCAAAAATCTGTCAGATAAATTTCTCTGTGTAAACGCACCATAAGATGGGTGAAAAATTCTGTCATTATTTGAAGGGCGGCTGTTTCCTTTATAAATACATATTTGAATTTGACCTTTGTGATTGACCAGAGGTCAATTTGGCCTAAACCAGGGGTCTCAAACTCGCGGCCCGCGGGCCAACTGTGGCCCTCGGGACACTAGTTTGCGGCCCCCAACTCACCCAGTGTCCCGCATTATATGTGGCCTGACCCAGTGACGTCGCTTGGCAATAAGATTCGGGGCCAGTGCCCCAGACAGGAAAGTCACTGCCCCGAATCTTTTGCCTACCGACGTCAAACTACAGGAGGCAGTGCCGGCGCCCCGACAACGATCACCCCCAGAACATCCCCCCGCCCCGGCACTCACTGCGTCAGCACTGCCCTCTCTCCCCTGAGGCCAGATCCCACGGACGTACAGCACACCGGGGACGCGCTGCTCAGTGACGTCATCCGGACCCTCATTTATTGGATGGACGGCTGTGGCGGCTCCACGCTCCTGCGGCGCCTCTCTCCTGCCTCTAGTCTACACGGGCTGGAATGACGTCACCCCGCAGTTGTGCCCCACGACCGGCGATAGCGGATCCAAGCTGGTGAGTATTCTATTGTAACCCAGGGGATGGCGGCTGGGGGGTGGGAAGGCTGGGGGGTTGGCAGTGTGTGTGTGGGGATCGTGGCCAGGTGGGGTAGTGTGTGTAGGGGGGGAGTAAGGTGAGATAGTGTCTAGGGGGGTCACGTGGGGTAGTGTGTGGGGGGTCAGGTGGGATAGTGTGGGCACTATATGAGGGCATTGGCTACTATGTGGGCACTATATGGGGGCATTGGATACTATGTGGGCACTATATGGGGGCATTGGATACTATGTGGGCACTATATGGGGGCATTGGATACTATGTGGGCACTATATGGGGGCATTGGATACTATGTGGGCACTATATGGGGGCATTGGATACTATGTGGGGCATATATGGGCGCATTGGCTACTATGTGGGCACTATATGGGGCATTGGATATTATGTGGGCACTATATGAGGGCATTGGATACTATGTGGGCACTATATGGGGGCATTGGATACTATGTGGGCACTATATGGGGGCATTGGATACTATGTGGGCACTATATGGGGGCATTGGATACTATGTGGGCACTATATGGGGGCATTGGATACTATGTGGGCACTATATGGGGGCATTGGATACTATGTGGGCACTATATGGGGGCATTGGATACTATATAGTGCAGTGTATGGGGGATTGGCTACTATGTGGGGCACTATATGGGGGCATTGGCTACTATGTGGGGCACTATATGGGGGCATTGCTACTATGTGGGGCACTATATGGGGCATTGGCTACTATGTGGGGCACTATATAGGGGGATTGGCTACTATGTGCGGCACTATATGGGGGAATTGGATACTATGTGGGGCACTATATGGGGGGATTGGATACTATGTGGGGCACTATATAGGGGGATTGGCTACTATGTGGGGCACTATATGGGGGGATTGGATACTAAGGGCTCCCCCCCCCCCCCCCCCACCCCCCCCCCCCCCCCCCCCCCCCCCCCCCCACCCCCCCCCCCCCCCCCCCCCCCCCCCCCCCCCCCCCCCCCCCCCCCCCCCCCCCCCCCCCCCCCCCCCCCCCCCCCCCCCCCCCCCCCCCCCCCCCCCCCCCCCCCCCCCCCCCCCCCCCCCCCCCCCCCCCCCCCCCCCCCCCCCCCCCCCCCCCCCCCCCCCCCCCCCCCCCCCCCCCCCCCCCCCCCCCCCCCCACCCCCCCCCCCCCCCCCCCCCCCCCCCCCCCCCCCCCCCCCCCCCCCCCCCCCCCCCCCCCCCCCCCCCCCCCCCCCCCCCCCCCCCCCCCCCCCCCCCCCCCCCCCCCCCCCCCCCCCCCCCCCCCCCCCCCCCCCCCCCCCCCCCCCCCCCCCCCCCCCCCCCCCCCCCCCCCCCCCCCCCCCCCCCCCCCCCCCCCCCCCCCCCCCCCCCCCCCCCCCCCCCCCCCCCCCCCCCCCCCCCCCCCCCCCCCCCCCCCCCCCCCCCCCCCCCCCCCCCCCCCCCCCCCCCCCCCCCCCCCCCCCCCCCCCCCCCCACCCCCCCCCCCCCCCCCCCCCCCCCCCCCCCCCCCCCCCCCCCCCCCCCCCCCCCCCCCCCCCCCCCCCCCCCCCCCCCCCCCCCCCCCCCCCCCCCCCCCCCCCCCCCCCCCCCCCCCCCCCCCCCCCCCCCCCCCCCCCCCCCCCCCCCCCCCCCCCCCCCCCCCCCCCCCCCCCCCCCCCCCCCCCCCCCCCCCCCCCCCCCCCCCCCCCCCCCCCCCCCCCCCCCCCCCCCCCCCCCCCCCCCCCCCCCACCCCCCCCCCCCCCCCCCCCCCCCCCCCCCCCCCCCCCCCCCCCCCCCCCCCCCCCCCCCCCCCCCCCCCCCCCCCCCCCCCCCCCCCCCCCCCCCCCCCCCCCCCCCCCCCCCCCCCCCCCCCCCCCCCCCCCCCCCCCCCCCCCCCCCCCCCCCCCCCCCCCCCCCCCCCCCCCCCCCCCCCCCCCCCCCCCCCCCCCCCCCCCCCCCCCCCCCCCCCCCCCCCCCCCCCCCCCCCCCCCCCCCCCCCCCCCCCCCCCCCCCCCCCCCCCCCCCCCCCCCCCCCCCCCCCCCCCCCCCCCCCCCCCCCCCCCCCCCCCCCCCCCCCCCCCCCCCCCCCCCCCCCCCCCCCCCCCCCCCCCCCCCCCCCCCCCCCCCCCCCCCCCCCCCCCCCCCCCCCCCCCCCCCCCCCCCCCCCCCCCCCCCCCCCCCCCCCCCCCCCCCCCCCCCCCCCCCCCCCCCCCCCCCCCCCCCCCCCCCCCCCCCCCCCCCCCCCCCCCCCCCCCCCCCCCCCCCCCCCCCCCCCCCCCCCCCCCCCCCCCCCCACCCCCCCCCCCCCCCCCCCCCCCCCCCCCCCCCCCCCCCCCCCCCCCCCCCCCCCCCCCCCCCCCCCCCCCCCCCCCCCCCCCCCCCCCCCCCCCCCCCCCCCCCCCCCCCCCCCCCCCCCCCCCCCCCCCCCCCCCCCCCCCCCCCCCCCCCCCCCCCCCCCCCCCCCCCCCCCCCCCCCCCCCCCCCCCCCCCCCCCCCCCCCCCCCCCCCCCCCCCCCCCCCCCCCCCCCCCCCCCCCCCCCCCCCCCCCCCCCCCCCCCCCCCCCCCCCCCCCCCCCCCCCCCCCCCCCCCCCCCCCCCCCCCCCCCCCCCCCCCCCCCCCCCCCCCCCCCCCCCCCCCCCCCCCCCCCCCCCCCCCCCCCCCCCCCCCCCCCCCCCCCCCCCCCCCCCCCCCCCCCCCCCCCCCCCCCCCCCCCCCCCCCCCCCCCCCCCCCCCCCCCCCCCCCCCCCCCCCCCCCCCCCCCCCCCCCCCCCCCCCCCCCCCCCCCCCCCCCCCCCCCCCCCCCCCCCCCCCCCCCCCCCCCCCCCCCCCCCCCCCCCCCCCCCCCCCCCCCCCCCCCCCCCCCCCCCCCCCCCCCCCCCCCCCCCCCCCCCCCCCCCCCCCCCCCCCCCCCCCCCCCCCCCCCCCCCCCCCCCCCCCCCCCCCCCCCCCCCCCCCCCCCCCCCCCCCCCCCCCCCCCCCCCCCCCCCCCCCCCCCCCCCCCCCCCCCCCCCCCCCCCCCCCCCCCCCCCCCCCCCCCCCCCCCCCCCCCCCCCCCCCCCCCCCCCCCCCCCCCCCCCCCCCCCCCCCCCCCCCACCCCCCCCCCCCCCCCCCCCCCCCCCCCCCCCCCCCCCCCCCCCCCCCCCCCCCCCCCCCCCCCCCCCCCCCCCCCCCCCCCCCCCCCCCCCCCCCCCCCCCCCCCCCCCCCCCCCCCCCCCCCCCCCCCCCCCCCCCCCCCCCCCCCCCCCCCCCCCCCCCCCCCCCCCCCCCCCCCCCCCCCCCCCCCCCCCCCCCCCCCCCCCCCCCCCCCCCCCCCCCCCCCCCCACCCCCCCCCCCCCCCCCCCCCCCCCCCCCCACCCCCCCCCCCCCCCCCCCCCCCCCCCCCACCCCCCCCCCCCCCCCCCCCCCCCCCCCCCCCCCCCCCCCCCCCCCCCCCCCCCCCCCCCCCCCCCCCCCCCCCCCCCCCCCCCCCCCCACCCCCCCCCCCCCCCCCCCCCCCCCCCACCCCCCCCCCCCCCCCCCCCCCCCCCCCCCCCCCCCCCCCCCCCCCCCCCCCCCCCCCCCCCCCCCCCCCCCCCCCCCCCCCCCCCCCCCCCCCCCCCCCCCCCCCCCCCCCCCCCCCCCCCCCCCCCCCCCCCCCCCCCCCCCCCCCCCCCCCCCCCCCCCCCCCCCCCCCCCCCCCCCCCCCCCCCCCCCCCCCCCCCCCCCCCCCCCCCCCCCCCCCCCCCCCCCCCCCCCCCCCCCCCCCCCCCCCCCCCCCCCCCCCCCCCCCCCCCCCCCCCCCCCCCCCCCCCCCCCCCCCCCCCCCCCCCCCCCCCCCCCCCCCCCCCCCCCCCCCCCCCCCCCCCCCCCCCCCCCCCCCCCCCCCCCCCCCCCCCCCCCCCCCCCCCCCCCCCCCCCCCCCCCCCCCCCCCCCCCCCCCCCCCCCCCCCCCCCCCCCCCCCCCCCCCCCCCCCCCCCCCCCCCCCCCCCCCCCCCCCCCCCCCCCCCCCCCCCCCCCCCCCCCCCCCCCCCCCCCCCCCCCCCCCCCCCCCCCCCCCCCCCCCCCCCCCCCCCCCCCCCCCCCCCCCCCCCCCCCCCCCCCCCCCCCCCCCCCCCCCCCCCCCCCCCCCCCCCCCCCCCCCCCCCCCCCCCCCCCCCCCCCCCCCCCCCCCCCCCCCCCCCCCCCCCCCCCCCCCCCCCCCCCCCCCCCCCCCCCCCCCCCCCCCCCCCCCCCCCCCCCCCCCCCCCCCCCCCCCACCCCCCCCCCCCCCCCCCCCCCCCCCCCCCCCCCCCCCCCCCCCCCCCCCCCCCCCCCCCCCCCCCCCCCCCCCCCCCCCCCCCCCCCCCCCCCCCCCCCCCCCCCCCCCCCCCCCCCCCCCCCCCCCCCCCCCCCCCCCCCCCCCCCCCCCCCCCCCCCCCCCCCCCCGCCCCCCCCCCCCCCCCCCCCCCCCCCCCCCCCCCCCCCCCCCCCCCCCCCCCCCCCCCCCCCCCCCCCCCCCCCCCCCCCCCCCCCCCCCCCCCCCCCCCCCCCCCCCCCCCCCCCCCCCCCCCCCCCCCCCCCCCCCCCCCCCCCCCCCCCCCCCCCCCCCCCCCCCCCCCCCCCCCCCCCCCCCCCCCCCCCCCCCCCCCCCCCCCCCCCCCCCCCCCCCCCCCCCCCCCCCCCCCCCCCCCCCCCCCCCCCCCCCCCCCCCCCCCCCCCCCCACCCCCCCCCCCCCCCCCCCCCCCCCCCCCCCCCCCCCCCCCCCCCCCCCCCCCCCCCCCCCCCCCCCCCCCCCCCCCCCCCCCCCCCCCCCCCCCCCCCCCCCCCCCCCCCCCCCCCCCCCCCCCCCCCCCCCCCCCCCCCCCCCCCCCCCCCCCCCCCCCCCCCCCCCCCCCCCCCCCCCCCCCCCCCCCCCCCCCCCCCCCCCCCCCCCCCCCCCCCCCCCCCCCCCACCCCCCCCCCCCCCCCCCCCCCCCCCCCCCCCCCCCCCCCCACCCCCCCCCCCCCCCCCCCCCCCCCCCCCCCCCCCCCCCCCCCCCCCCCCCCCCCCCCCCCCCCCCCCCCCCCCCCCCCCCCCCCCCCCCCCCCCCCCCCCCCCCCCCCCCCCCCCCCCCCCCCCCCCCCCCCCCCCCCCCCCCCCCCCCCCCCCCCCCCCCCCCCCCCCCCCCCCCCCCCCCCCCCCCCCCCCCCCCCCCCCCCCCCCCCCCCCCCCCCCCCCCCCCCCCCCCCCCCCCCCCCCCCCCCCCCCCCCCCCCCCCCCCCCCCCCCCCCCCCCCCCCCCCCCCCCCCCCCCCCCCCCCCCCCCCCCCCCCCCCCCCCCCCCCCCCCCCCCCCCCCCCCCCCCCCCCCCCCCCCCCCCCCCCCCCCCCCCCCCCCCCCCCCCCCCCCCCCACCCCCCCCCCCCCCCCCCCCCCCCCCCCCCCCCCCCCCCCCCCCCCCCCCCCCCCCCCCCCCCCCCCCCCCCCCCCACCCCCCCCCCCCCCCCCCCCCCCCCCCCCCCCCCCCCCCCCCCCCCCCCCCCCCCCCCCCCCCCCCCCCCCCCCCCCCCCCCCCCCCCCCCCCCCCCCCCCCCCCCCCCCCCCCCCCCCCCCCCCCCCCCCCCCCCCCCCCCCCCCCCCCCCCCCCCCCCCCCCCCCACCCCCCCCCCCCCCCCCCCCCCCCCCCCCCCCCCCCCCCCCCCCCCCCCCCCCCCCCCCCCCCCCCCCCCCCCCCCCCCCCCCCCCCCCCCCCCCCCCCCCCCCCCCCCCCCCCCCCCCCCCCCCCCCCCCCCCCCCCCCCCCCCCCCCCCCCCCCCCCCCCCCCCCCCCCCCCCCCCCCCCCCCCCACCCCCCCCCCCCCCCCCCCCCCCCCCCCCCCCCCCCCCCCCCCCCCCCCCCCCCCCCCCCCCCCCCCCCCCCCCCCCCCCCCCCCCCCCCCCCCACCCCCCCCCCCCCCCCCCCCCCCCCCCCCCCCCCCCCCCCCCCCCCCCCCCCCCCCCCCCCCCCCCCCCCCCCCCCCCCCCCCCCCCCCCCCCCCCCCCCCCCCCCCCCCCCCCCCCCCCCCCCCCCACCCCCCCCCCCCCCCCCCCCCCCCCCCCCCCCCCCCCCCCCCCCCCCCCCCCCCCCCCCCCCCCCCCCCCCCCCCCCCCCCCCCCCCCCCCCCCCCCCCCCCCCCCCCCCCCCCCCCCCCCCCCCCCCCCCCCCCCCCCCCCCCCCCCCCCCCCCCCCCCCCCCCCCCCCC